>NC_133164.1:123752301-123852301 GCF_040802235.1 Manis javanica
CCAGAAGAAACAAAGGACATTTTCAAACTAAAAATACAACATAGCTTAAAAACTCCATGGCTAAGTGGAAACCTCAGCACAAGAAGAGAAATGACCGAAGCAGGAGTGTGGGCAGAGGGAGAGGGGGTGCCCCACACAGCTGCAGAGAGGAAGCCCCGGGAGACAGGCGCCTGGGCCGCGGGCAGTGGCAGGCCGGGCACTCTGGCCTCGGGTCCCAGCAGGAAGGGGCTGAGGTGCAGAGCCTCGACGGTAATGGACAAAAACCTCCCAGAGCTGGAAAAACACCCAGACCTACAGAGTCAGGGCGACAAACGGACCGCGCACAGGATGGCCCCAGAGGAGCCCGTGCCAGGACAGAGTGCAACGGAGTGCCGGGCAGTGAGGACGGGGCGCCTGCTGACCAGTCCGTGGGTTGCCTCCCCCCACAGCCGGGCTTCCCTCCTGGTCCCCCAGGGACCTCCTGGCCATGGCTGCCGTGCTGTCCGCACTGAGGAAACATCAGTGACTAAGTACAGGCCGCTGCTCACTACGAGCCTCCGGGACAGTTTTTTCCAGGACAGCTCACGGAGGCGAAGGCAGCTCGGTACTCACGTGGGCTGCTGTTCGTGTCTGCACCACACCTGCACCCTGTGTCCTTCTTTCCCACATATAATCAACGAGTATTTGAAATGAAAAACTCAAAGTTAATAGGTGACAGATACGGCTCACGCAAGCACGGGCTTGAAAATCCTGTCGATATTTGAGACAGGAAAGTGGAAGACTTACCGAAGCTTTCTTCTGACATGCCAGTTTTATTTCCCTAAATCATTTTAGGATTCGGTGTGATGTGGGCATTTCTTCTACACTTCCTAAGTGTAGAAGCTGTCTTTTTAAATCACTCAAGGAAACTGACCTTCCCGACAGAGCTTTCAGAGTTTTCATAGCTTAAAACCAAGAATGTTTTGTGTTTATTTAATTTAAAGATGTGAGCGGGGCTCTTACCCATCTTGAAAGAGAGGATGATCTGGGGATTTTTATGGGCACATCAACACTTCTGGAACTCATGACCAGAATTCTTATTCCTTTTAAATATATAAAAGATTATTATTTCAAGATTGGGAATCTCAATCTTTGTTGACTTACTTTGAGCTACGTATTTATCTCTCCGTCTCCTTTAATGTTATACATATTTATATCTATGTGTGTTGGAAAAACACATACTGCACGTGTAGATATGTTTGTATGATGATTTTTGAATTGGCTCTGGGTTTTCATCATCTAATTTATTTCACAAACACATGGGCAATATATTGTAGGATAATTTATGTGCCTTTTTAAAACTATTTCCAAGCCATATGACCTGTATTTCTAAATTTGTTGCTGAAGCCAAAGCTGTCTGAGTGTGCTTGATTTTCAAGATATGCAAAATCACTCCCTCCAACAGACAAGAGTGATGGGATCTTACTCTTTCTTCCAGTGGGAATATCGTGGACTTCCATGCAGAGGAAAGCACTGCTACCATGTTATTGAGATACTTCTGAAACTGTGTAATGCAGATGTCATATCGCTGAACATACTGAAAGAATCTTATGTACCGGGAATTATGCTGAAGTCTGAGAAAAGAGCAACAAAGACATTTAAAAACATGTGTACCTTGGCACAGCAGACCCCTTGGTCTGATGGGGCAGGGAATCCATAATGACAATGTGGGAGAGTGAAACTGAGGGAGGAAGCTCAGAGAGGCCAGCGAGCCCTGGGCATCGGGGGCGTGGGCTGAAAGGCCCAGGTGGGGCCAGTGGCAGCAGGCAGACGGGCTGGGGGACCCTGCAGCAAGGAAGAACTGAAGGCGCCCGGGAGGATCCCCACTCTGTGGCTTCTGCTTGACACCCACTGAGTCATGGGATTGTGAAGCCTGCTGGGGCTGAGGCTGGAGGCAGGACCCAGGTCTGCATGGGGCACACAGGCTGGGCTCTGGAGCCGGGCAGGCATGGGGAGACTGCATAATTGCTCATCTAAGGCTCAATATGCACGCTCTACAAAGGGGATCCATAGCAGGACCTACTCACGCCACAGTCCATCACTTGTCCTTACAATTACTCTGGTTTTTAGGGATCTGGGAAGTCAGACTAAGAAATTTATTGCTAAATTCTAAGCGATGAAGACGGAACAAATCTAAAAGTCAGAACCCAGCATGCTCGTGTCCATGTGCCTCAGTCTGGCCGAGGCTGATGGTGTGTTGGCTGGGGGAAGGCTGGAGGCAGGGAGCCCAGCGAGGCCATGTGGGAGCAGATGGCCAGGAGAGCCCGGGGCCCCCAGACAGCCCAGGGCCCTGCTTCTGTGGATCTGACATTCCTGCCAGCCTACAATGTGCCAGGATCTATGCTGAGTCTCACCTTAACTATTTCCTATGTTGCCCGAAGGATCCTGCCTCAAAACAGCTGTTTTCTATAATATCACATCAAGGATGACAAGGAAGTTTGGAAGTCACTGATCTACTCTTTTAGTTAAAGTTAGAACAAAATTCTAGAAAAATATTAAAACACCAAAAATAATGTGCTTGTAACAATACCTTTGTCAACCTTAATTATGAAAGAATATAGCCTGTTTTAACAGATTTATTGAGATTTAACTGACATATAAAGTATCTATATTTAAGGTGGACAATGGGATGATTTGATAGATGTATATATTGTGAAATGATTTCCACAATCAAGCTAATTAACATACCCATCAGTTCCCATGGTTACCACTGTGTGTGTAGGAAGACTATAGACTTTTCGATAAGAAGAATAAAAGATGTTTATGTACCCATAGGATTGTTACTCTAATCTAAACTCTCTTTTTTTAACACAGATAGTCTGGTCTCTGTCTCTGTGTGTCACACACACACACACACACACACACACACACACACACGCACACAGACCCACATACGCACAGAGACACAAGCCATCTTGGGTGTACCCAGTGGGCATATCTTTGCAAACTTAATCCTAACGATTCTAATCTACTTATCTAAGAGTAGAAAAAAGAATAAGTGTTACAACAGATTAGAATGTCTGCTTTCTCAGTATATTTAACTGGGAACCAAATTAGTGAAAATCAGTTGGAACAAAGTCAGTACTTTGAAAGGGTTATGCAGGCCTTTTTGTAAAAAAGGGGCACCCCAAGATGTTATTTGGAACAAATACAAAATAGAGGATGCTGGCACGTAAGGGAGAAGACACATGTACTCCCTTTTCCTTGGAATAGACAGGAGTTAAGGCACTTGCCGTGTGCCTGCTGAACGCTGGGTGTTGGACCTCATTACACAGCCTCTGCACTTTACAAACATCTTTTCATCTTTGCGAACCCTAAGGAGGCTGATATTCTTATTTTGCAGTTGGGGAAAGACTCTCAGAGGAAGGAATGGGCATAGCCAATGACCGTGGGGCTGGGATTCCCTCTGGATCCCACGGGGAAGAATTCAGGGGGCCAGTGAATGCCACGGCCAGTGAGCAGAGCCATCAAGAGCAGGGCCCTTGGTTCGGACATCATCGGATTTAAATTCATTTACAAGCTCTAATACTGCGGTATAGTTACTTATTATCTCAAATATTCATGTTCTCCATGTTTAAGATTCAAAGAACAGAGGTTTCTTGGAAAGATTAATTAAATAAGCACACAAAAATGGAGCACAGTGCCCAACACAGTGCTGTTGTGAGATAAACATTTGATGCTCATCATGATTTCATATTTTTATTAGCTGAGTACATTTTGTGGTGCTTGCAGCACTGGCCTTTGAGATCCCTGATTTAAGTCCTGGTTCCAGTGAAGGTAGCAAATACCTGATGAGCCCAAAATCTAATGTAAAAATGTGCTCAGCCCCACAGCTCTGTGGTGGGTGGCAGAACCCTCAGATTTATTTCTGTTCAAAGCCATGCGAATTGAATGTATGCATAGATTTTATTTCAATGTGCATGCAGGTTACTTCCAGTTCAGTTCTATTTGGGCAAAGAGGCCAAGGACAAATGGGGCATTCGGGTATTTATGCCACAGCAAAAAACTTCAACAGAAGTAGCCTGAGTTGGTTTTGTCTTCCTTTTTTTTAAAATGATAAATCTAAACCCACATTTTGAGAAAGATCATTAAATCTTTACTTTGACACCTATGTTTGATTTTCCACATACATTTCATTTCAAAGCAAAACCTGGGTTTGTCTCATGCCTTTGTACTTGTGACTGAAAACCTGGTGGGATCTTTAGAAACAGCCCCTTGCTGTGCCCTGAGACGTGAGGTGCCCGGCCCTCTCCAGGCTGGCTGTGCCATGGTTGGGGCTACAGCTGACACTCAGCCTTCCTTGGTGGGTGCGTTTGGGATCCATCTCTCTTCTGGTCCAACGCCAACATCCGCTGGCACTCATTCTAATAAATTATTAGATGGCAGCCAAGTTAACAAGAAGAACATTCCATACAAGAAACCAGTGGCTGTGACGTCCAGCAGCCACCTGCCTGGGGGCTGAGGGAGGGGCGGGCACAGAAGGAACCAGGAGATGCCGCCAGCCTTGCCCGCTCTCTCCTGCACCCAGCATCCTGAACAGCTTCTCCCTGGACTTGGATTTTCTTACCTTAAAATGAGCAGGCATCATTCCCACCCTGTGGGCCTGTGTCCACCTGGGGGCAGCGGACAGCGGGAATGGGGCCTGAGGCCCGACGCTGCTCCGTGAGCGCGGCTGCCGTCTGGGCTCTGTCCTCCAGGCCAGGCAGCCCCCGTCCTGAGGGGCCATCACTGCCTTGGCGAGAGAGGCACTCGCCAGGCACGAAAGTCCCCTCCCTCGCTGTCCGGCTCAGGTGTCTCCCTCACTACCCTTGAAAGAAGGCACCTGTGGGCCTTCCTGATGTGTGGGTGACAGTCACCCCAAGAGCACATGTCTGAAGGGCTGTCAGGGAACATGCACCTGCCATTTAATCCAGAAATTTAAATGAAGTTGAATAGAATGACTCTTGGCAAAGACATCTGAGACCTGCAGTTGCCGCGGTCTCTGCCTTCTGGACAAGAGCTCCTGGGTGCTCGTTATGCCTGTGAACAGGTGGAGGGTGTGGTTTCGGGGCACCAGTGGCCCAGTTCCCGGCACATGGGGAGGAATTTGAAGGATGTCCTTTTGAAAGGTGGTGCTCAGGCTGCCTTACACGGGTCGCCTTCTGCTGAGCCTCCTGTCCTCACCTCCCCCCAGCGGGCCTCATGCACGGCTTGCACGTGGAAGGCGAACTGCTGATCACCGCAGACCGACCCTCCTGAGATCTACCTCGAGGCAGTCATGGGGTTTTATGTGTGATGGCATTTTCCGCACTCCTGGAAGGTGTGGTGTCATGGATGTACATTCCCGTGTCTCATTCTGGGGGGATATGAGGGCCTGGAAGGCAGGCGGGGCTGTGGCTGACTGCAGGGAGGGAGCAGAGCGGGGCTCATGGGGTGGCGGGTGGTCCCACCAGGCGCTGCGGGGACACAGCAGCATGTGTCCCCTGGGGGGCACATGTGACCACAGCTTTGTGCAGAGAGCTCCCCCCTCTGCAGCTCTTGCAGCCCATGTGCTCTTTGGGGCCCACAAGTGGCACCTTATTTTCTGGAGGGCTTGTCCAGGTAAACCGTTGGCTGCTGAAGGGTCAAGATGAATAACTAAATGTGTGTGCCTCTTGATAAGGAGGCAGTTTAAGTCCATTTGCAATGCTTATTCAGACCTTAGAGACCTGATGTGGTTTATTTACACACGTGGTTTACACACACGTGTGTGTGTTGGCCATTCTAGACGGAGCTGCACGCAGGACAGTGAGATTCTACGCAGGCAGCTAGCTCTCGCAGCAGTATTCACAGCGAGCAGCTCTATGCCTCCTCCGCCCACCTGTGGTTCATGTATCATATCGCCTGAAGGGTTAGAATCACAATGATCAGAGATAAACGTGGGCAGCTTCAGATCCCACTAAGTACAAGGTGCTTGTCCACATCCTTGCACGCGCATTTTGAGTAGGCAGGCTGGGCGGCTGGGTGGGAGCTGTGCTGGCAGGTGGGGGCCATTGTGCATGGGTGCATGCGTGACACCTTGGTGGTGCTTCTGGCCCAGGCAGCAGGACATGTCTGGAGACAGCAGGCCTCTCAGGATGTGGGGCACAGCAAGGGCATCAGCACGGCTGGCACAGCTGGGAGGAGAAAGGTGGACACCCGAGGAATGGGAGGTGGGCAGAGACCACACCTTGCAGGGTTTTCTAAGCTGTTGGACGGAACGCAGCCACTAGCTTGCATTCAGCAGGGCCTCGGTGACATCTGCTCCTTAGAAAGTCACCAGAGCCTGCGCCTCCCAAACCTCCTCACACTTAGAATCACTTTCCGTCTCTCAAGAAATGCCATTCTCTGGGGATTCTAACATTTTGCTTGGTTCTGAGGTATTTCCAGATTTTTACTGAATGACTTCTGTTTCGTGAAACTCATAAACTGTTCTTTAATTTATGTCAACCCTGGACAAATTAACAAAGAAGGTGTTTTCAGAGATTTGTGGGAAAATATTAATATAATCCCATTTGATGAATTCATGAGTATCAGAACAGTAGACTCATTTTCTATCCACTTGCTCTAGCAAGCAGCATTTAAAGTTGAGTGTTAATTGTTTGGCTTAAAAGTGTAATTTATTTTTCACTGCTGAATTAGCAATACTTAGGCATATTATGCATGCTTTAGTAAAGAGAGCAGATTAGTTAAGCTTTAGCACATGATTCTGAGAGGTTTGTGTTTGAAATTGAATGTGAGCAACACAAATGAGGCGACCTGTAACGCAGACAAGAGTTGTCATTACATAAATTAAGCATCTGTTTTGTGCGGTGCTGAAATTATTGAGTTTTATTCATAAAATATTTACACTCTATATTTTAGCTGTTTTGCTCAGTGCCAACTGAATGAATTTTCTGTCTCAAGGAGCAGATGAGTCCCCAACTTGTTAGAACTGACCCTCGGCGTCCATACGCTCCGGTGACTTGCAATTGTTTCATGAATATGAACTAAGCAGTTTTTTATAGCTGTGATTTAGAGATCAGCGCAACTAAATATGGAATGGTAGATAAATTAGAAACATGTTTACTAGTATTTGATAGAAGTATTAGGGAAAAGGTTACTTGTGAAATCTGGAGTGTGTTTAATGACTTTCAGGGGCCACACACCTCTGGAAATGGTGTGTTCTATGGTACATCCTAAGTACTGAAACATTTTTCAAGAATTCTAGGGGGCTAAATATGTAAGAATTTCTCCAGGTTCTCAAAGAACTACCTGAATGAAAAATAAGAACCAAAAAAAACAAAAAAGGTGGTGAAGAGCCACACAGCTCTTTGGTTAGAAAGTACACCATGCTAAGAAATAGGGCATTTGTAGAAATAAGCCAGCAAGCCAAGCAACGCCGTGCGGCCCAGCTGTGGCTGCGACCCCGGATCTCATGTGAGCCCCACGCCTTTCCAATGGCTCAGATGTCAGAAACCGGGCCAAGTATCGGGTCTGCCGGATCCACAGGCTTTGGGCTGCCGAGGATCACCACACGATATCACAGCGGGAAAATCAGGATGAACCTTAACGTCCCTCAACGGGCGGCAGCAAATTAAAATGCAGGCACTCCTGTGAGAATCAGGCAACCCCCTCCTTATCAGGGTGCAACGGTCCCCAAGGCAGACAGACTGATGACTGAGCAAGGAACTCAAAAGCACCGTGTGAAGTACAATCCCATTTATGCAAAAATAAGGAAATAAGGTCTTTGATGTTACATTATTTTCTATGTTAAAAATTATGAAAGATGAGGTCTAAATCTTATACAGGCACTTACTGAAGAGGAGAGACGAGTTTGACAGGGAGGGTGTTTCCAGTCCATAGTGCTGGATTTTAAAGCAAACGTCGATTCAGGATATTGTGATCTAAAAACAAAACCGAGAAAAATAAAACCAAGGAAGACCGTCTGGTCCTGGAAAAGCGCAGGTGCTTCGGGCTTGAAGGTCTGTCCTGGGAAACGGAGCTAACAGGGTCGCCTTGCCAGGGGGCTGTGTCAAAACGTGATACGATCAAATATCTACTGTGACAACTAATCTATGTCTCATCTTGAAGTTGGAGGCAATTCCATTTATGCCACAAACACACCCACACTCTGGTAAGCTTACTTACAGCTCTGAGACTGAGCAGGGTGCATTCCCCCCTTGGTGGGGGTGTGGTGCCGGCAAAGCCGCTGCCATGCTCCCAACTGAACAAAAGATTTTGGACTAATCACGAAGCCTAACTCCTTAGCGAGACACGCTTGTCTAGCCTCGGATGCACACTCCGGCCTCTCCTCAGTCTAGAAACTTCCACTTGTCTGTCTGGCCCCAGTCCAAACACCGTCTCTGTGATGCTGGTCTCATTTCTCTAGCAAAATCATTCATTAATCCCCATTTTCCCCCAACGAAGTGTGGACTTTTTCATCTGTGTTGTTCACATCACCTGTCTCTCCCCTGAATTATGAGCTCTTAAAAGTTAGGAATGAAATGTTTTTCATCATCTTATGATTTTATTCTTCATCCTGTCCCTTAAAAGGAGCTCAGTAGCAAATAATGAATTAATTTTGAAAAGCTTTCTGTCTCCACGGAATACAAAACTTTGCAAAGGAAACAAAATTATTGCCCTCAGTTAGAGACAGTAATAATTTTACTTCAAGAGTTAAATGGAAAGATCAAATTCCCCAGGAAAGGATGAATTGTCTTAATTATACTTAACTCTAACTTTATCGTTATATGAGTAAATCCACAGGAAAAAATCCCTCAGCTCTCAGGGGACCTGCGTCAGCCACAGAAGAGCAGTCAAGAGGACGCTGTGGGGCCAGCCCCTGCAGGGCCACTCGTGGGGGGTGCTTCCCCATGGCCCTAAGGTGGTGTGGAAGGTCCTCTTCACCAGGAGACAGACTGGCATTCTGGGGGCATCCCAGCTACATGCACATCACAGTCGGTGTTAGTTCCTAGAATCTAACTGCTTGAGTCTGGACACGGGCAAGCGTCCATTACTAAAGCTTCAGGCCAGGAAACAGCACACCCCGTGTCCCCCAAGCCACAGAGCTCCCACAGTGTCTCGGAGGGCCATGTACATATGCTGTTCCAGACTATCAGCAGGAAAATTATAATTTTGTTGCCTTATTAAGTTGGGTTTCCACATAGGGGAGATGCTCAAGATACTTAACAACATGGGAGTGAAAGCTGGTCATAACAACAGAGTCATTCACACTGGCAGCCACTGGAAGAAAATTTTACCTTTGGTTCCACGTAAAATTTCTCAGGGGTAGAGTAGTAGAGGGCGAAGGGAATGTCTCACACCCAAAAACACACTCAGGCACACATACACACCAAAGTCTGTCTTGCCCCAACCTCTGTAGAAAACACCTTTCCTAATATATAAAATCAACACTCAGCCACATAAGCCCTAAACACACCTTCTACTCATCACCTTCTTACACACCTATTGTCACAACTCCAATGTGCACTTTCAGACAGTGACAGAAAATAAAAGGACAGAATCTCAGTGTGGGCAATAAAAACTGGGCAGAGCCAGTAAAACACCAGAGTTTGGGGGATGGACACCAGCTGAGGTGGGAGGTGCAGACTTTAGGGGTGTAGACATCTGTGTCTCCTCCATAAACTAAACTGTAAACTGTATTTGATTGTCCAAAGACCAAAGCTAGTTTTGGAGATTCCCAGCTTCTGGTAGTGGTCAAGGGGATTGTACCAAATTAACTCTTTTGCCAACCACAGTGATAAATTCTGAACACAATATTTAAAGATCAGTTATTTAAAAGCACTCAAGAGTTACCAAGAACAGTAGGAAATCAAAGAGAATTTGGTTTTGAAAGAAGAGGACCACAGAAGAGAGTTCCATATTTTTCTGTCTTTTCCAAGTTTACTATAGAAAATATAGAAATATAGAAAATTTATTAGTAGTCAGAGGAAAAAAGATATAAGCAAAAAAACAAAGATTTTTTTTCATTACATGTAATTCATACCAGGAGACAATGGAGGAATCTCTTCCAAATGCTGAAGAAAGAAAAAAAAATGCCAAACAGAATATAATACCTAGTAAATATATATTTAAACAATTAAAACAAAATAAAAACCTTTTCAGATAGGGAAAAGCTTAGAAAACTTGTTGCCAGCAGCCCTGAAGTATAAGAAATACTAAAGAAAATTCTTCCAGCGGAAGCAAAATGATGTCATGTTGAAATGAGGATCTACAGGACGAATGCAGATCACCGGACATGGTAAATGTGGGTCCTGCACAGGGATTCCCTTAAGTCTCTCCTGCTTTCTCAAAGTAATTTAAATGTAAAATGTTTAAAGCAAATAAGAAACTAAAACAATGTAGTTTGGGCTTTATAACAAATGTAAAAGTGCATTATGTGACAATATTACTACAAAAAGTAGGGATACTGCAAGATTCTCATATCACAGTAGCATAATGTTAATTTAGTGCTGACCATGTTAGGCTTCATCCGAAAAGCAACCATTTAAAGAAAAGAGACAAAAATAATTACAAACCACCAGAAGAGATAGAATTCAGTATTAAAAATTACTTGGTTATTTGAAAAGAAGGCAGAAAAAGCAAACAAACATCAGACTAGGAGACAAAATAAAACATACAGTGAATGAGAAGCTTAAGTCCAATCCTGTCAATGATCCCGTGAAATGTTAGTCAGACTCAGCATTGCCATTAAAAGGAGCAGATTGTCAGGATGGATAAAAAAGCAAGATCGAACTATGTTACTTATAAGAGGCACACTTTAAATTAAAGACACAGAAATGTTGAGGGTAAAAATATAAAGAATAGTATAGTGAACCTGTGGTAGCTACAATAATAAGAAGAAAGAGATAAAAAAATGGAACTCAAAAAATTTAATTAATTTTATGAAGATAATAGGTAAAAAATAAAGACAAAAAATTGAAAATCTTTTTAAAGATATACTATAATAATGACATAGTGTTAGAGCCTCAAAATATTTGAAGTAAAACATAACTAAAGAAGAAATAGACATATCCTCAGTTATAATTGGAAATTCCAATGCCCCGTTATTCATAATTGTTAAAACAGGTAAACAAACAAGGCAATAATGATACAGAAGACATAACTGTGAACAAATTGGCCTAACAGATGTATATCTCCTATACACAACAATGGCATATGTATTATTTTCAACTGCAAATAGAACATTCACCAATATAGACTGTATGCTGTGTCATAAAAGAAGTCTTGATAAATTTAAAAGGATTGAATTCATATAGAATTTGAAAGGAACAGAATTATGTTAGAAATCAATAAAAATAAAATATTAAAAAAATCTTGAACCATTTGAAAATTAACAAGCCACTTCTAGGAAATCCACAAATTCAGCAGAAATCTGAAGGAATTAAAGTACATTTTGTGCTAAATGATAATGAAAACACAACATATCAAAACTTACAGGATGTAGCAAAAAGTAGTTTATAAAGGAAAATGGATAGTTTTTAATACATTATTAAAGAACAGCTTTAAAATCAAAGATATATTCTAAAGAATCTAATAATAGAAGGGTAAATTAACCCCCAACCAAAAACAAAGAAAGTAGTAACAGAATGGACTATAAAAAAGTAGAGAAAAAATAATAAAATCAAGAGTTGGTTTTTAAAAAACTAGAGTTGATAAAACTATATAATAATATAGAAAAAAGGGAATACATAAATTACAAATATCAGGAATAAAAGAGAGGATATCACTATGTATCCAAAGATATTAACAAGACAATAAGGAAGTATAATGGAGAAGTTTAAGCCAACCAATTAAAGAATTTATATAGAATGGGCAAATTCCTTGAAAAACATGCCAAAAACATGATGTCAATTGTGATACAAAATGATCCCAGTTCAGCACAGTATAACCAATGTCTTCTAAGCACAAGGTAGGCAACAGCCTTTATCAACTGACCCATAAAGTCTAGATTAGCAAGATTAAAATGCTGGTACCTGAATGAATTATGAAGAAAAGTACACCGCCTGCTCATCTGTTAGCTTATACCCAGCACTGAATGGATCATTCTCTGCTCCTGTTGATATAAACTGAAAACAACAGCATCTGTGAGTCCTTAAAAACAACAAGGACTCAAAGGATGTCTCTGAACGTGACTTCTCATAGGAATGAGAAGTCACGTTTAAGAATTTACGTGTTTTGTACATTAAAGTGAGATGAAAGAAGCTTGCTGCCTGTAAGAGATCTGGGAGCTGTGAGGTGGTCGTAGAGTGACTGTCATGGAGGCACAGGAAGCGAAGAAGAAAGAATTGCTATAAAAACAAAGGTTAAGAGAGGGACTAAATTCTCATTAAACTCAATGAAAGCAGAACTGGCACCAAAGAAAGTTGGAATAGTGTTGTGTAAGACGGAGACTGGAAGGACAAATTGATGAGAACCATTATAAATCAAACTGGTAATTCTACCTAGAAACCTATACATGTTTCTAAAGAATAAACAAGAACAATTGAAAAAAAGAGTAAATTAAAGACATACTTGAGCTAAATTTTCCTGAGTTGAAAAGTGACTCAATTTTACGAATCAGTGTGATCAGCATTTTTATCACCCCAAAGGCTTCCCCATGCTGATTTGCAAGTCATCCCCATTATCCTGCCCGAACCCAAGTCCAATCCCAGGTATCTATACATTTGCTATTTTTAGACATCTCATACAAAGGGAAACATGTGATACATGGCACTTTATGCCTGGCCTCTTTGACGTAGCCTGATGTTCTGATGTTCACGCGATGTAACAGGTATGCTGTTTAACTACTTGAAACTCTATTTAGATTTAAGAGCTATCTACCACATGTGAAACTTTGATCATTAGATTCCTAGAAATGTTTTATGTAAAGGTCTTCTATTTCAAAAACACATTAAGATCAAGAGCAAAGATTAGATGTCTGTCCCACCACCTTTATTTAACATTTTACTAGAGGTTCCATCCAGTGCGATAAAGCATGAAAAGTAAATACCATACATACATATATATATATACACACACATACATATGTATGAATATGTATCTTGTATATTAATTTAATATATAAAATATAAATATATTACTTTACAAAAATTAAATTATTTTAAAATATTTTAAATTAAGGTTTTAAAATACAAACACTTATTTTTATTAAAATAGCATTATTCTTATGTTAATAAGTAAAATGTCCACATTTATTCCTAATTATAATGTCTTCAGAATGGACAATTTTGGAAAAAAATCATATGGACAAAATATTATCTAAATACAGCTGCCCATAGCTATTATTTACATCAGGAGTTTGAGTAAAGAAACATGATTGCAGGATAATAGCAATAATTGCTAAGTATCAGTTTTACAACCTGATGGAAATAATTTTGAACTCACCCATCAAAATAATTTAACCTCCTACAATATATAAGTGGTCAGCTCTGAGAATGATGTTAAATTTTTTTCCTCCATGAGTGACCCGCAAACACGAAATTAAGAGTTACTATCTTAAGAATGGCATTCTCTGTCCCAGCCATACACCTCAATTCACCATCAGGTAATCCCAAACAGGTCTGGACCTTTCTGGAACCAGGAGGGAATTTAAATAAAGCTCCTTTGTGCCCTTTGGTTTCAAACTGTGCTCAGAAAACACTGAGTTTGCAAGAAGTTGACATACTTTTCCTGAATAAAAGGACTGTTTAACCCAGAAATTCTGGTTAAATAACTGAAAAAGATTTCTCTGCCATAGGCCTCTCAATTTCTCCAACTGGCAACAGCTCGTAAGTCCCCAAGGTGCTCTATAGAGACCATTTTTTTCTCACTCTAATTTGAACTTAATTATTATCCTCCCAGAGAAGATCTTTTGACGTTTATATGAGTAGCAAATCAAAGTTTAGGAAACACTTCTGTACGTTGCCTTTAACCACTGGATTAGCTGTTGGCTCGTGGTGTTTCTTACAGGGTGAAGGACCATCAAAGCAGCCCTTCTTTTAAGCGACTTGCTCAGCTGCCCCTGGAACTAGACTGAGGAAGTAGATCCCCTTTCATCTGCAGTAGCGTCTCGCAGCTTTTCTCTCATCTGCTGTCCCCAGGGACCCCTCTCACTCTCCCGCACAGGTAAGTTAGGGTGGTAGGAGCTAGAGGGAAGGCATCTTTCTGGAAGCAGCTAACCTCGGCTGCTCCGGCAACCTGGCAGCAGCCCCAGTGCCCTCTCTGTAGGGGCTACGTCGGCTCAGGGGGCCACGTGCAAATGAAGTAACTCTAAGAGCTCTGAGGACACTTAAATGTTTTCCATATTAAATACACAGCAGCTCCATAGGATCAGCAGAGTGGTACATACACATTTCTGTTCATACGTGCACTAACTCTGCTCCCTGTAACTGCCCTTTTTATTGTTTCTCCATGCACAGAATTGCAAGCTCATTTGCATTACATTTTATTTAAGCCGTGTGTTATAACATAAGATCAGATAAAGGTTTTTCTCCCCTAGAACACCTCGCATATTCTGCACTCAAGAATCTTAATTTTAAGACTTAATTCAGCAATTTTATTTGGAATTCATATACTGTTTGTTTTGCTACAGCTGTCTCCATTCCCCCTGCTGGGTAAGAAACCTGTCCTCACTCCTGCTGGAGACAGCATTTCAGGCGCTCACGCACAGACGTGTCGGTGTGCTTTTGTGAATGTAAGCGAAAACTTTCCAGACTTTGTACATATTTTTATCAGTTTTCTTCCTCCATGAGTGATCTGAAAACACTGAATTAATAGTCACCAGTGTCAGTTCTTCATTTCAAATTATTTTTCATGCCAGGCAGGTGGGAAAGCAGCTGTTTTCCAGGCTGTTTGAGAATCCCTCTGTTTTTAGATTCTGAAAAATGACCATGTCTGCTAGATCACAGGACGTTAGTTCCACTGTAAAGCAATTGATGAGGTGAAGCATGGGAAAGAAATTCCTGAAGAAGTAGTGTATGCTCAGACCCTTCTGTGGGGAAATGAATTCCAGTCTGCTTAATTGTAAATTAAATTTTTGATGATTTTTATTGTTTTAATAAATTGAACATTAGCTCTCAGTTTCCCTAAATCCTTAAGGTCTATTTCAATAACATTTTATTCATAAAATAACAACACTGTATCTGAATCACATCTTATTGAAAAGTACAGGACACCCCCAGGATTTATACAGCTGTACAAAATTCTTATTGGGAGGGCCATGCTTTCAGTGAGAGGTCAGGGTGCTTCTCAAAGTCCTACAGCGTTACATGCCCAGAAGGGCCAAGTCACTGAAGGTGAATATTTTCATTGCTCATCCATTTATGCATCGAATCTATTTATTCTTTCATTCAAAATGGTCGGTTTAACTCTGTTTAAGAATTTGTTATAAATGGGTGCAAATACATGTCAGGATTCTGGTGTAGTGGAGCATGGCTCTTGGACTCCAGATGCTGGATAACATGCATTCACTTATTTTTCTAATTTAAAAAACAGAAACAAAAAAAACCTTTTCTGTGTGGTCCCTGGGTGATCGTGTAGCGAACATTCACTTCGTTGTCCCTCT
This sequence comes from Manis javanica, assembly GCF_040802235.1. Classification (NCBI taxonomy): domain Eukaryota; kingdom Metazoa; phylum Chordata; class Mammalia; order Pholidota; family Manidae; genus Manis; species Manis javanica. The sequence goes on from NC_133164.1 coordinate 123,767,864, forward strand.
CTTTAAAGCCCAAGAGACTTCCTTACCTGCTGACTCTCAGCCTGTCCATGTGATGCATTCCAGCCATTGCGAGGAGAGCAGAGTGTCCACAGGAGCAGGGCCTCTAGAAGGGCATTCCTGCACTTCACCACCTGCTGCAAGAAAACTCTGCCACAGAGACACTGGCACCAGAAGGAGGATAGTGCAGAGCAGACCGGACCTGGGAAGCAGCGTGAGGCAGAGCTCGCCCGCCTGCCTGCAGACCAGCCAAGGGTTGGATTCTGGTCTAAGGCACAGACAGAACAGCTGACTGATGCACCTGACACCAGGCCACTTGCTAGGGTCACCAAGGTTGTTGTCTGTGTTGGGAGAAAGCAATCGATGCAAATAATGATAGCAATAGTACGAGCTAATGTTCATTTGGGGCTGACTGTATTCCAGGCACTGTTCTAAGCTGACTTAAACCTCAAACGCCCCAGGAGGGAAATACAACTATTTCTGTACTGATTTTAGTGAGGCTGAGCTGAAGGCAGCTTGACCTGAGGTCGCACAGCAGGCCAGAGCTGGCACCGGCGCGTTTAAGGTCACTGAGCAAGACCTTGTAGCCCCTAGAACATGCTGTGTGTACTCGCCTTACCTTCAGAGAGGGACTGTGACTGTCCCTGCCGAGGGAGCTTGTATCAGGGAAGCATGGCTGAGGTCTCACACAGACAGCATTTACGTGTCGTACATACCATCTACGGTGTGGGCGTGTGGCGTGAGTTTACACTTGTATCAGTTTATCTGCCTAGAAATAGACCATCTTTCCTCCGCTAGCATGGAAGGAATAAGTCATCCCTTGCTGCCAAAACAACATACACTTTAAGCCCATTCTGTCACCTCTTCCTCCATGTTGTGTCTGATGTCTGGTCACTGAATACATCTGTGGATGGGTAGCAACCTTATTTCTGTCTATGACACACTAGAAGTTATGTTGATGACTGCACAATTCCTTTCTAAAGATAACACTCAAAAAAAAAAAAAAAACGCCATAACTTAAGGTACTATTATTTTGCTCTTAAAGCTGTTTCTAAATATCCAAAACACAATGAGCAATGGTGATGCTTAGCTGCAAACTTAAAAACAGGGCCTCGGGCCTCGGTCTCAAGCACTTTTATTCGTTGTGTTTTGTATCCCCTGCATAACTGCCCCAGCTCTGCCTCTCACTGGAGGTCTGTGGCCGCAGCCCAGGCACTACTGCCTCCATGATTTTGTTTTGCAACTTCTTGGCACTGCATTGCAGACACAGTTCTGTCTCTAAAGTACAGCTACACTATTTGTTATACTTTTGGATCAGTGTGAATTAAAACCATCCCTGGAAGGTTGTGCATTGAACCAGGAAGGAATGAATAACTTCCATCAGACATCCCTATATTTTATGTCAAGGCTCTGCCATGTCGTCTGGAGGGAAATCCATTTAATGAACGCAGCCCTCAGAAGCTAGGTGAGTGGCAGAGAAGTAACCGTCTCCTGTCCAGGATGCCGAGATTCCTGAAACGGGGCTGCAGCTGAAAACATGGTGGGTGTTCTGACGTTGGTGAATCAGACAGGACACCGCCTGTGGCCATTCATTATGGGCTAACAAAGTATTCGGCCGGTATAGTGTACAATTTCACTGGCTGCTGACAGAGTTGATTGTGTACCCCACTCCCCCTGGAAAGGTCCACGTTCTGATTCCTGCAGATGCTCCGTATTTAGCACACCCAGAAAGAACGAGGCGCAGAATGACCTCATACCCACACACTTGGTGTTTTAAAGAACCAGGGCCTCCGCCCTCTCTCCCCTTCGGTTCCATTAGTTGCAACCCCCCCCTTGTCCTTTTTAATTTTTAATTACCATTGTCTGTTCACCTTTGTTTTACCCGTGACATCTTCAATTTAAACAGTATCCGAGAGGTTGATGTGAATAGTTTTCTTTTCAGCTTAAGTGACTGTAGCTCGTTGAGTTGTTAATTATGCAGGGAGGTTTGTACGGCTGAGCCTGGTAATTTGAATATGTTCTGATGTCAGGTCTGTGTCTGGGTAGTGGAGCTTGTAAAAGGATTATGATGATGTATATATGGTTTGTGGCTAAGTGGGCTAATGAAAGGACCTCATTTAATCAAACACAATTAATTAAATTAGCTTATGATATTAACCCATCTTCCCGTGCATGTATAATTTATATTAATTGATTTGCTGCATTCAGATTGACCAATCAGGTGGGTTGCTGACGGCTGGAGGAAGGAGGTGTCATCAGCAACACTTTGATGCAAACCATGATTGATGGGTCAGTGTGTTTTAGGGATGTAGCAAAGCTTTGCTAATTGTCATAAGAAGTTGAAATTGATTGCGTCTGCATTAGTACATAAATTTAAACTGATTAATGTTTTGTTCTAAAATTAATGTCCATTCTGGATGGTGATACAATGCTTTATTTATTGGATTCATTAATGCAGTCTAAGGAAAAAATAGTATTGAAGTTGGGTAACTGAATGGAGATCGTTAACAATGAGTTCAATGGAGCCACCCTGGAATCCACAGCACCCCCACACTCAGCCGGCTCTTTAAAAATGTTGGAGCACAAAAGCCTCTAGTAAGACCATCCAGGTCCAGCATTTAATTAAAGCTCTTTTACAGACAATCACAATTGAAACACCCTAAATGTGGTGAGCAGTGTGGGGTGCTGGAGATGGGGGGATATGGGGGATCTTCCAGAAACATGATCACTTCCCAGCCGAGGCTGAGATGTTAAAAGTCATCACAATTTATAGCAACCTCATCTACAGAAAAAAAAGAAAAGAAAAGAAAATGCTCTCAAACTTGCTTGAATTGCAATTTATACTTTACAGCCAATCGACAGAGATCGTGAAATCTGAAATCACAGACGCTTTATTAGAGCATAGAATTTAAGCCTAGGCTGCGTTTTTCATAGATGCTCTTACATGGTGATTTTTATTCTGAAGATTCTCTAGTTAATGTGATTTGCTACCTATGCGGTTTACACGTTCAAAACCAGCATTTGATTCGGTGGGCCTCCCTAGCCTGGCCTCTAATATTTTAAAGTATAGTTGCTAAAATCACTTACAGTAATAGCATAACCTTGAATTTCTGTTACTACCGAAAACACAAGTGTGTTGAGCACGAAGGGAGGGTGAGAGGTCTACCGATAAGGCAGTTTAGTTCATTTATAACTCCTTTCCTCTTCTTACCAAGGAAAGCTTAACATCTGCTTCTTATAAACTGATTTAAATAGAAAATGTGTAATGCATCCTTTCACCAAATGGTTCCTTTTTATTGATGGAATAAAGCAGTGTGGCTCTTCTGTTTTTTGCTACAGTGCATTCATGTTCTCAGAAATGGGACATCTCTGTTTTCACAAGGAAACATTTTGAACTTCACACGCCAGAGAGATTAGACATCTCTCTTCGCTGCCTTGTGGAAGTATGCAAAGCGTTATTTATAGACAGTTTCTTGAGTTTAAAAACAGTTGAATTATATTAAAATATCATTCCATGTGGTGGCACTATTGAGTAACGAACAATCATTGGCTCTCTGAAAGTAACTTCTTAAGTTTTGCAAACATAGTATGAGTTTTCTATTGTCGGATTTTAAGGACAGCAATTCAAAACCAAGTCTTAGTACTCTGAGAGGCAGTGATGGGCTGTCATAGCACAACTGTGTGTGTGCCGTGCGCAGAAATGAAGCCCTTATTACTTGTTTAAATTATGCTTAGTGCCTGTGCCTCCTGTGTCTGAGGTTTATACATGCCCCATCTATGCCATACACATAAAATATATTTCTGTATGTGTCGGCTTACTAAGCAGGCAGCAGAAAGTGAGCATGAATTTGAGTATTCCTATGTTGAATTTTCTCTTTCAAATGAACCCGGGAGAGTCCATTGCTTGTGCCATTGGAAAGCGTATAAATAACATCTCCTCTATCTTTTAAAAAAGTGGTTTCTTTAAGACATACGATATAGGAAAAGAGTTATTCTCCCCAAACCCCGGATTGTTTGTCAGTGGCCAGCGGCACTGAAACAGTTGAGTTGCCGACCCCCAGCTGAGGAGAGGGGAGTGGAGGGCAGCGTGGTGTCCGCAGAACCCAGTATTTTAGGAAGACAACCCCCGAGAAGGCTGTCGTTCTACAATGTGAATGTTTATAGCATGATCACTTAAAAAATCTGGCTGTTCTGCGGAACGGTTGTGGGGGTGTTGGTTGGGGTATGACCTGACTGCACACAAGGAAGCCTGACAGCTGACACGTCCTTGCACACTGGCAATGGCAGGATTCAAATGAATAGCTGAGGTGGTCGTGGACTTAAGTTTAAACATTTGCTAGCATTCCTGAAGGTTGGGAAGGTAACAAAGATGGTGATTTAAAATAATGTTGTCTTGATTTAGCAGTTTTGTGAATGGGTCACAGATGTTCTAAGAGAAAATTAACATTGTTTTGTTAAAAAACAACAACAACACAAACAAAATGCTTAACTCTCTGCAGAATGTGGTGGCGATTGGAATAATTATTTTGCTAATCAGGTAGCTGCTCCTCCTAATGTGGAGCAGGGATCTTTGCAGACCACCCTTGGGCGCTGGGACCTGGCCAGCGGCTGAGGAGGCTGGAGGAGGGAGTCAGGCCCCCGAGAACATCACCGCTCAGCCATCGGTGGGAGTGGGAATCCGGGTCCTGACAACGGCTGGTCCAGGCACAGTGTGCTGACTTCCAGCCTTGAGCAGCCCGGAGCAGCACCGGTTTTCATTCAGGCTGCATTTCAGAGTTGCAGGGGTCGGTTCCTCCCGGATGCCCGGCCGACGTCCGTTGGCTCTGGGTCTCCAGGGCCGGGCAGCACGAGCCTGCCAGCGGTAGGTGTCACTGCAGGCAGGAAGAAGGGCTGAGAGTTAAAGAAGGAAATGATTTCCACAGTCCAAAAGGAAGAACTGCCATGAAATACTGGCAAAGTAGAATGGGAATATTTCTTAACACGTCGTCTTGAAGATTGAGGAAGTGCAAGTCTACAATCAGGCGGAGATAAAAACCACTCTTGAAATCTTTCTCGCGTGGCTGGGAGCCTGATGCACATGCTGTGAGTCCCGCCTTCGTCTTGGAAAGCAGGCCAGCTCTGCAGGCCTGCCAGGGCAGGCATGGGCACATGCTCTCTCTTTTCTTTCGGAGACTGTCCACTGCAGTGCGTTAAATAAGCATATCACTTATCAAAGCATATTCTGTCACCTGAATACTGTGAAGCTAATTAAACGCCCCAGCAGTAACTTTATACATATACGTGAAAACTTTTCAGCAAGAGAAAACATCTCTTTAATTGATGGCTATGGCATTATCACGTGTTTATTTTTAGGGACACTTTATGAATGTGCAAGAAATTTCTTTATACCACATGCCTAGGGAAAGAAAGTAGCTATTCATGTCCATCGTGTGGGGGGTACACTGGATGACCATAGGTGCTTTGAAAGCCCTCCCACCTTCCTCGCCAGGCTCCTGTTCCAGACGGCACGCAGACATGTACACAGGCAGGTGCAGATGGCACGGACACAGGCACACGTTAACTCTTGCTTCATGTAGAGACATCCTTTCCCCACGAACAGGGGCTGTCCCCTTGACTTATATTTCTTAATGCTCTAAAGATAAGGTCTCAGCTGCCAGGTCATTCTCCTAAGTCACACAGGCCATTCTGCTCCTGTTGGACATGGGGCCGTGAGCACGGGCATCCGGTGTCAGCCTATGCTTGCCAATCTGTGGCCGTGGAGCTGGGCTTCATCAGAGGGCAGTGTTCCTTAGATATTCAGAAACATTTTTAAATGGATTTATTGGGTCCTCAGACAGATTAACAATGGAATGGCTGGTTCTTCCGCAAAAACTAAACTCTGAATTCTGTTGTACCTTCTATCCTACAGAAACAGAGAAAGTGTGACCCACCTGAACCTCAGAGCAGGTTAGCAACCTGGTCCTGTGGCAGCCCTGCTGCAAAGGGCACATCAGGTCAGACGAGGCTGTTGTTGAATGCCAACCAAAGAGTGAACTCCGATGTGCTCCTACTGTTATGATTCTAAATTTGTTTTCAAAGTTTGGTTTTCCTGTCAACTTTTGTGCATATATAAACAATATACTTGTGTATAAAAAATACACACACTTATACCTCCAATATATTTGAACAAATCAATAACCACAAAAGATTTACATAAAATTAAATATTGCACATAAACACATACATATATCCTGACAGAAAAAAACTGTTGTGCTTAAATCTATCTTACATATTTTATGCTAAATTAAATATGTCACTGCTCTTAAAATCTTCATTTTCAATATAAGTTCCTTTAAAAACTAGGATGCTGCTGTAGGCTTTCATTTATAATACTCTGCAATATGAACCAAAATTTGAATCATGAGTTTTATATACTGACTTTTAAAACAAAGCTCAAAATTCAAGTGATTTCCTTGAAGTGGCACATGTTTCTCAGCACTGAGGCTGGTGGCTGGCTGTGCTGGACACGCACTGGGACCTCTTGTAGTCATTTTCTTATCAGCTTGTCGAGTGGGGAAGATCTTTATTTCTTAGCTATGAAGAATGAAACATGAGGAGAATTCAGCTTTGGGGGAGGGTTTTATTCCAATGTGTTGATCATAATGCTATGATTAATTTGTGTTGTATAAATGGAGGGAGGACCATTTTTAAGTGGCTCTTTAGATCCTTCCTTTTCTCATCCCCTGTAATATTTATAATCCCAGAGTCTCAATATAATGTTAAATGTTTCTTATATTTCCAGAAATTGATTTTTTTTCAATAATTCATCACAAAATAAGCTAATGGGTTACAAGAAGCCCAACGGATTTCAAACAGCTACACAGCAAGACAATGATGCCTATTGTCTTCATAGTCATTTACAGTCTCAGGGGCCACTTACTGTGTCCTAGAGCCTCTGATGGCATTTCCTTTATCAGTTTGGCAGAAGTAAGGGACCAGAGGAAGAGCGAATATTAGCATTAAAAAAATTCTGTAAGAAGTTCAAAAAACTAATATTTTATTTTTAAAATGCTGAGAACATGATAAAACTAGAAATGCCCCATGTTTTCAGCAACTGAAACCAAAAGCAGATCAGAAACAGGAAAGTCCCTTAGGTTCATAATGACATTTTTTATGCTTCCTGAAAAAAAAGACTATAATTTGTTAGGGAGAAAAAAAAATGATACAATACCTAATTGGAGAATTACAACACAAAAATGGTGCCATTTTCTACTGGAAGTATGCATTCTGCATTTCAATTAATCTTTTCCTGTACAATATTGTAACATTAACAAGAATTAGTAATAACAGGACATGTGAAAAAATGGCACAATGTTATTGACAGTACAGCAGTTATACATTACTGTATATATGTGCACATACGGCCCCCAAACATATGAGATTGGCACAAGAGCAGATGAAGTGCATTTCTAGTGTTTTCAATGGAGTTTCAGAATATATTCCCCAACCCAGAACTGCTGTAACCACTGTGCCAGCAAAGCATCCCTATGTCTACCAAAATGCCACCTCACTGGCCCTTGCTCTTATTATCAATTTTATGAAGAACCCCACATGTCTGGCTCTGGTATTCCCTTAAGTTCATGCTAGGCATTAATGTTAACTATTAAATTGTGTTGCTAATACACGTGACCACACCTGGAAAGATGATAATCAAAATGTCCTTCACTGGCTCCATGAAGTCTGGGGCAGGGTCCATGTTTCAGTGGAAACGAAGGTACGATGATGCTTCACTGATAACGAAATTTGAAATCCCTGTGTCCAAATAATGACAAAATCATAAATCTCTATTATCCTAATATAAAAATGTTAACATTTAAAAACCAAATTTGAACTCCATAACTTAGTATTAGGGGGCACGTGTATATTTATGAGCATTTTGGTTGAGAAAAAAATACAGTATTGGAATTTGCCTCCAACTCCTCAATATTTAAACATTAATGCAGAAAAAATAGAATTTCTTAAACTACTATTTGGTCAGTGTTAACACGTAATAAGGTTTGTATTTATTTCCAAGGTCATGGTTGGTGAGCAAAGAAAGAGATCAATCCCAAGTGTAAAAAATTGGTTTTCTGTATCAATTGGCCCCAAAGGGAAATTTTCCAGATAGGTTTCTTGTTACTTGACATGATGCAGTCAAAATCATATTTGTCCCCTTGTCATGTTATTTTAGCAGGGTGAGTTGAGTGAAGGGAACAGGTACCCATGCGTATTGATCAGTGATCATGGCAAAGAGCTCTTATTAGGTGTTGAAGGCCACCAGCAAGGCGTGAGAAATGAAGGGTGTGCTGGACAGGTTATTGATGACGGCAATAAGCCAGCGTGCCGGGCCCCCACACGGAGCCACGGCGTCAGCCCGACGAGCACATCAGGATAGATTTGCTCAGGGAAGGACGGCATGAAGAAACATGGAGCTCAGCCTCTCCCCTGGCAGAGTTATTAGAGTTCATGGGAGGAAGATGGACTGTTTCAATATGTTAAACACTGGGGGCGGTTAGGGGAAATCCGCTGTCACCAGAGTGCCATTGCTGGGGGAGCTTCCGTCACCTTTCGTTTTTCCTCCTTTGAGAAATTTGAATCTGTTTTCACTCCAGCGATACCGGCATCTAGGTCTCTGCACAGGCTTTGGGAAAGCAGAGAGACACGGCATCTCTGTGTGAACTTGGCTGGTCTCTAATTTCTTAAAGTCACTGAAGACTTGTCAGTCCACCAAGAGCATAGGGTTAGATGCACTGAACATGCTTTTGGCATTAACGTGCTCCCCGCTGGCTAAGATGTCCTCCCCAGCCAGCTTCACTGTGTACAAAGGCCTGCTGCCGGGTGACGTTCAGGCACACAAGCCTTCGATGCTTCCTTCTGGAAAGAAGAATCAAAGCTGGACGACATAATGTGAAATCAGAGCATGCAATTTTAGACCACCCTAACATAATTAATTTTGAAGCCCAAGAAGTGAAGAAAAATACCTCTTGCTGTAGTATAGAGAGCTCTGAATTAGGGGACCGGCAGCTTTCAATATAAACCCTGCTTCAGGGTTGAACTTCCTCGGCTGAAAGGTCACCACATGATTCAATGTTTCTCATCCTACCACAATGTAATGACATTTTAGGGGATGTTTGCAAATGTATAAGCTGCCCTATTCAGAACAGCATTTGATTCTAGTATTGAATGTAGCCCTGCCTGCTGCCACTGGCATTTGTGCTGGGGACAAGGGGGACAGCAACAGAAGGTCTCAACAGGAATCCTTGCCGTGGGCGTGACAGGCGACACCAGGCACCTCAGGGACCCTTTGTCGGACCGGGGGTGCAGTTCCCTCCCTGTAATGGAAAACATCTCCACTCACCTGGCCACCCTCATGGGCTGGCCCGATTTAAAGGCCCTCTTCTAAGACAGCTGGTTAGCTCAGTAGCTCTCATTCCTCTAAAAGCTAATTTCCAAAAGTGCATGTCCCATATTCTAGCATAAAATCTGATGTTCCCTACTTTATTTCTTCTTCCAAACTGGAGTCGCCCCAGGGCTTCCTCTTGAACACATCCCTGTGGAGCTGTGTGTGTGTGTCTGCATGACGTAAGTGTTTTGACCATTTGGCAAAGCAGCAATCTAATTGTGGCAGTACTTGGTGGATATTTTGTTTCCCTTTTCTTAAAAAAAGTGTCTGAAATTTGAGAAATAACATGAAAGTTGTGAAACCATTTTGCAGGACCTTGGTGCCCATTTACACTATGGAGAACTTAGTTCTTGATGGTCACTCAGGTAGAACTGGTCCAAGGAGTCTATTCCTTGTAGGCCACAACCCCACATGAACAAACCTATTTAGTGCCATTTTCTGTCCTAACAAAAATAAAACGTGTCCTTGCTCAGTGAACCCGAGAGCAGCAACTCTATTTAAACATGTTTATCGCCAGCATCATTTAACCGCCGTCCAGGCTGGGCCTATGACGGGCTCCTCACAGCAGTGTGGGATTGTCTAATTAAGGCACCGGCCAGGAGAGCAGCTGGATGAATCACCACCATTAGCCACAGCAATTACTGGGTGGTTAGAGAGCCGGGCACTGGCAGACGGGGCACGGGAGAGCCTGCCGACCAGCCGCACGCGGGCCCGGGAAACGCGCACAGCCAGAGCGGCCGCACAGCAGATTCCTTCAGGAACATGGCTTGCAGATGACAGAGTTCTTAAGTCTCTCAATACAGAGAGCAAGCCCGCTGGTAAACAAAGGACTGGCAAGCTCAGCCAGTTGGTAAGCTCTGAGGTATTGATTATGCAAGAAAATATTCTCTTGGTAAATGGATGGTGACCACTGGGAAATTCGGTCGCCCCACAGTACCGTTTGCTCATCTACTTCTGCCCACACACAGGTCCTGGGGACACATGCACCCTAAGGGCCATGGCCACGTGGTCTGCACTCACACCGGGGACCGGGGGTCCTGGGCTTGCAGACGGCAGGCCTCCCTGAAGCCCGTCGGCCAGAGCCCTCGCCCCCCCATCTGCCAGTGTGCGGCGCAGCCGGGCCTCCCACGGGGGACAGTGGGCCCCCAGTCCCTGGTCTGCCTCCCCAACGGAGGGCAAGCCCCACACCGGGAGCGGTCTCATGGGGTTTTCCCACGGCTGAGTACGTGGAGCCTCCAGACTGCCTGACACACTGTAGGTGCTCAATAAAGTTCAACTGAATCCAGGAATGAGTCATCTGATCTGTAAGGTAAACCTGTTCAGTGGCTGTATTATCCCTTTTTTAAGGGTGAGAGAACTGAGTTCCAGGCGGAGGATGTGCTCAAGGTCATACCGTTGCCTGTGATCTTCCTGGAGAATGAGGATTCGGTAACTCTGCACACGGCCTAAAGCGGTTCAAATCCCACTGAATTCTTTCCTTATCTTGTTGATCTGTTTGTTATTTTGTCCTGTAAATATTATAATATTATCACTTAAACACATGTGCAAGGTGCAATGGTTTTCTGAAGTGTGTAATTAAAACTTTGGAAGCTGCCGTAATTAAATACCCCATTTAACAGAATGAAGAAATATCAGCGCGGTCAGGCAGCCTTTCTCTCTGATTCCGTCCTGACGCGCCTGACGCGTTCTCTGCCCTCAGACTGAGAGCTGGTACTTCCCGTCAGGGCTGAACTGAGCCCAAAGTCTGCGAGATGGAATCTCACACCTTTAAGATAGTCTTACAAATTTCACAGTTGTACAGCAATTCTTTTCCCACTGAACTGTGACTACTCTTTGGGAAAAAAGAATGGTAAACACTCTCTAAAATGTTTTTTTTAGTATTGTATTTTAGGTTCAAAATAACCCAAAGAGCTCAGACACAGCTCCATTTAGTTCAGAGTATTTGTTGCTCACCTTGGTTCACACACATGTGTATACGCACACACACACACATACACACACTCATTCTTACATGTGCCTTTCCCGTTAATATCTTCTTCAGCATGTATTGCACATTTCCTAATGATTTGAATGTTGAGTAGTTTCGTAAGTTTTTCTTTTTACCAAAGCCACTAACCTACTGTCTTCCCATGAGTGTGACTTGTTCCTCTTCAGCGGTAATACTCTGTTCACACTCGTAAATACTATGGTTGTTCACAGGAGGTGGTGGCTTCTGGAGGCACATGTCAAAGCTACACGGGATGTAGGGGGCTTCCTGGGTCATGGGGGGAGGTGGGTAAAGCATCCTCGACCGGCCCAAGTGTGCTGGGAACCTGGCGCTGGGCGCACCGCCTGTGGGGCTCACCCTCTGCCCTCACCAGGGAGCCGCAAACTGATCCTGCTGGGAAGCCCACTCAGGGCGGCCTTCTCTGCTGAGAAACAGACACGAGGAAGCAGAATCCCGCTCCTCGCAGGAAGTCGCCGGCTCTAAAGAAACGTATTGACCGAAGCTGCCTTGTGGTGAGACATCTTTGTGTATTCTCACCATTCCTCACGCATGACGGTGCATATCCTTTCAGTAGTTCCAACACTTGTACTAACGTGACAAGAGAGCATATGATCTCATGAGAAACAAGAAAAACACCTGTTTTAGATGGTTTTTGTGCTTGCTGCAGCAGCTCGTGTGACCTCTGGTTACTGACTTTCCGGCCATGGAAAAGGTCCTTTAGAGAAGTGGGGGCAGGCGGAGGGTGAAGAGGGACTTAAAGGAAAATACAGGAGACAGAAAATCAGAAACACAACCTCAGTGTTTACAGGGGTAAAAAGAACCACCCTCAAGAAAGGCAGCACTGCAGGAGCTGGGCGTCCTGTGCACAGGGCCCTTCCCACCTCCTGGCAGTGTCTGTCTGCCCCCCTGAGAGTTGGCAGCTCTGCCTGCGGCCTAGAGGCCAGGGCCAGGGCACCTGCCATCCCACAGGTGGGTGAGCTGCCTGTCCAGGATTCGGCTCACGTGTGTTTTTTGCAGGCTGCTTCGGAGCTAGAGATGCTCTTGATCATCAGGATGGGATTTCGCTCGGGCCACTTGCAGTACTTGATCATGTGTCTGTTAATTTTGTTTCACGTTTTCAGTCGGCACACGGAGTGGGGGTTGAACCCTGCACAGAGGGTGAAGTGTCATTCAAGAGTAACAAGCAGGTTTCTCAGCAAGATAGGCGCCTGCCTGGGGCTGCCCACCCAACGCCCACACACAGGGTCCCCCTGCTACGTGGCCCTGCCTGCTCACAGATGCTGCAGCGAAGCTCAGGTCTGTCTGCTGCTGAGGAGGCCTTGCAAAGCCGCTGGAGAGTAGCCTGGCCTGCAGGGCCATCTTGCTGGGGCCATGTTGATGGGGGGCCGACCCCGGCCCATGGGCTGATCCTCACGGACGTCCTAGATATTCCTGACTATTGGAATGTAATAATCATTACGTTCAGCCCTGAACAGTGTACAGTCCATAGGGTGAGACAAGGATCACACCAGCAAACCCCAAATTACACACTTTTATCACAAAAGTCAGCCTCTCAGATCAGGGTAATTAACACTTTATTTAAATAGTCACTGTTAGTCAAATCATCTGCGTGTAACTGCTCATTTCTACCACGGATCCTTCTGAGGGCAAGAAGGCCACGGGCCCTCCCGACATGGGTGCCTGCAGCATGTGGTGACCAGCCGCAGAGGCCGCGGGCCTGGGGTGCTGTCTGCGTAGGAGGGCGCGGAGGGGTCCTGCCCTGCATGGCCCCATGCGGGACGCCACCCCCTCTCCCTAAGGCTGCGCTGCCGGCGCCCTGGGGCCCTCGGGACTGAGGGGTGCTGCTGTCGCAGACCCCATGGCCTCGTTGCTGGCCTTCCCGCCCCGAGTCTCAACCATTTCCATGTTTCTTCGGGACTCGGGCGCCCACCTGACCCTGTGAAGCTCCTGTCCCTCTGCCCCTGAGGGCCACCACCCACCCTGCTCCCAGAAAGACCACCTTCAGGTCCTGCTCCTTTCTGTGGGCAAATCCACTTTGCCCCACTCACCAGAATTTTCCTTTTGTGTCAACCTATTGCCCCCCCCCTTTTTTTACTCTTTATCTTGCAGGGGAAGTGGGGAACCATGGGGCTAAGTGACCTAGTAAGGTGAGTGACACCAAGGATGATGTGGATTTTGGTTGCAGTCCCGCGGAAGTCTGTTTGCCATGGCTTTTCAGGGGTTTTGAAATTCACACAAGAGGCAGCTACAATGTGTGGCAGGCAGCGATGACAGTCCACTACGGGCTTTGTGCCCGTGCCAGGTATGCACGCGGAGTCAGAAACAAGGAAAGATCTGCCTGCAGTGACTTCGTGGGCTGCCTTTGCAGAGGGAAGAGGCATTTCTCAGTCACAGTCAGAGGCTGGACACTGGGTGCTAATGGTTTTGCCTCCTCTCCTGGCATAAAATGTGCCAGGGATTAAGCCTGATGACCCCTAAGGCTGGTTGTTCCAGATACTTTGTAAATGTAAAACTTGTACTTGGCCCTGAAACGCCAAAGAAAGTCACGAGCAGCACCTCCTGCCCGGAAAGCCCCGCCTTTGGCCCCAGTGCCCGCGGGGGGACTCTACCTCTGTCTGCACCCCCACCAGAAAGCAACGGGCGTGTTTGCTGCCTGCACCCCAAAGTCCTAATCTCCGGAGTGAGGGTGGAACTGCCTATCCTGTCACAGGGAAGACGCATCAGGCCTCCCAGAGTGGTTTGTAAATCACCGCTGATATGTAAACAAAAGAACTTCTCGTTGTGCTTATTGATCTTTGATGGAAATGAAGCACAAGCTCTGGATCTTTCTATTTTACTATTCACAGCACTGAGTCATTCATTCATTCAACTGTTCAGTCAGTACCTATCACTGCCATTCAGCGCCCTGCTTGGAAGAGGCCCAGCCGGGCCTGCCCTCATGGGGTTTCTGTTCCCGGGTGAATGGAGCTCTGAAAGGGAAACAATTCTCTGATACACTCACCCAGGAGGAGGGGTTAATTCCTGATGAGTACTTAATGTGTTAGCCTTCCCAGGATTTTTGCATTTTAATAGGAGCACTTTCTTAACTGAGAGACATGAATTCCTAATGCTGGTCGCTCCAGGGTGTTAAAAATGAAATGTAGGGGAGTGAGAAGGACCCAAAGGCTTCAGGGCGGGTGTGCAGGCAAGACTGGGCTCTGAAAGTGCGCGACCCCTTCACGCCGACAGCGTTCCCTCCTTCGGCACTCACACGGGAAACTGAATCCTGGTTTTAAGCTCCAAAGACATGGGGTTCAGGGGCTTGGTGGGTGTGGCCAGACACGGTCATGGTCAATACCTGGACGGCACGGTCACAACGCTACGCCCTGGGCACAAGGACTGCTGTGCGAGGGCACCGCGTCCTCGCTGCGTGGGGCTGACTCCGGGCTCGCAGAAGGTGTGGGGTCCACACGCGGGGACGGAGAGGGAAGGAAGTGCCCTCCGTGGGCTGGGGACGCCGCTCTGCCTTCTTCCCACAGGATCCCATTCACTCGGGTCTCGCTTAGAAAACCTTTCATCCACTTTGAAGATGAGGCCGCCGGCCGGGGTGAGGTCCACGAAGGACTGCGGGGCTCAGAGGTGCCTGGCCGCCCGTGCGCGCAGCTCTCTGCTCCTGCCCTTTGGAGGCGCACACGGGGGGTGCGAGGAGCCCGGACCTCGGAACCCCCACCCGGCCGGCCGGCGCCTCTCCCGCCCTCGGGCGCCCGAGCTCTGAGGCCAGGGGAGGGCAGGCTTCCCCACCACCTGGCACACGTGGACTCCACGCGGCACACGCACACATCGCGTGGCGCTGTGTTTGTCCAGGGCCCCTGCCGGAGCCCCCGGCCTCGGCCAGCCCTGTGCCAGCGCGATGGCCAGAGCTGGAAGTGTCTACAGAGAGTGACGTGTTTCTGCTCTGGGAGACCGTGGCCACATTGTCACGAGAGAATGGAACGGGGAGGGGAGACGCCGGGAAGAGCGGGCGGGCTTCGATGAAAGCGCCCAGGGAGACGCAGAGGAGGCCTGCCTGCCCGGCGGGATCACACCCCTCGCCCCCTCCGGGCCTCGGCCGCGTCCAGGTCCGGCGACCCAAGCGCACCGGAGGCAGTGGGATGGCCTTATCGCTTCACAGACCTCACACAGCTGGTCGCTAGGCGTTCATTTACAATATCACTTATAATGTTTTGTTTGGGGCTAATTAATGTTCGGCGACTGGGTTTGTCTTTGCCAGCGATTTATTTAACATGAATTTACTGCAGGAAATTCACAGGCCAGTAGTAGCACATGGGATGATGTCTCTTTAGGCGAGTAAAGGAATATGGCCTCCAAAGCATGGCAGATTGATCGCACTGCTGACCAGGCAACGGGGGAGGAAGAAATGAATCCACATTTAGGTGAGGTGCCCCTTTCTACCAGTTGGTACTTGGGGGGAGGGCTCAGCCCACCAAGAGCAGACGTCCAGCTGCCGACACAAAACCGATGTCTCCTGTTGCCAAGTGTGCTACTGGGGGACGAGGGCAAGAGGGTCTTTTCCATGGGGCTGCTGTGGGTAAAGGCGTCTGAACTGCAGCAGCCACGTTGGGGAGTGACGGAGGTGAGCAGAGTCGCCTGCCCAGACCGCGCACTCCCGGTCACCCGCACGCACCCTGGTGTCCGTCACCTCCAAATGTCCCCTGCCTTAGCGCTCACTGTATGTTTTCATGGCCAAGCCCCCAGTGGGGCCCCTCAGCAGCTGAGCTCCGGAGTGTTTGCCAGTGACGAGGGATGAGATGAGGACAGCCTCCCACAGCTACCCCACTCTGATAGCAAAACTACTCTCCACATCAATTTCATTTTTGTTATGAACAAGTGGATCTGAAATACTATCAAACCAATATACAGCAGTGTTAGTTATCTCATTTATAAATGGCGTTGTATCTAAGGTTATTAAGAAGAGAACTGAACGCCACATTAAAGCACCCTGGTCTCTGTCACTCCAGTCTCCGTAAAAGAAGCTGAAACGTTCACGGACTTCTTGCCACGTGCATTCCACAGATGCGTAACCGGAAGGGAAATTGAGCTGGAGTAGGTTCAATTGGTTATCTCCCTCATTATCCAAGACTTTCCATTTCTCATTATAAGGTAAGACTAGATGACCTAAATTAAAACAAAATCAAGAGTGAATTAGCTGTGTTCAAAGAGAAAATGTGATGCGCTTGACTTAATGTTACAGTATGGGTGGGGGTGAGCCACCTGGGAAGGGTCTGAGGCGGGCATCCCACCGGAAGGCCCTCGTACCTCCTGACTGGGGGCTCAGGACTGCTCTGGAGAGCACATTGTGTTTCTTCTGCTTGTCCTGCATAAACATGCCCTGTGACCTGTGACCCTGGCATGCTGCTACTCCAGTTTCAACCCATTAACATGTATATGCTCAGAACACACTTTGGAGACAGTAGGCAAGGGAGACTTAGAGGGACTTCTATCCATCTTTAAACAAGCTGACTACGGTCAGCAAACATATGCCTTTAAAGAACTTGCACCTTTAAAATGTTTGCTTAGTTTCTTTCATAACCAGTCGTTCATGAAGGTCTTTGTGATGAAATATGCAGCTAATTGACTTTCCTAATGAGTGACTTTCCTGCTACTAAGAGTCTGAGCCTCTTGCTTACATGTAAGCATGTGTGTGCACACTCGTGCCTGTATGTTAGCAAGCAGGGGGAGGACATAGCCCAGACAGCTTGGGCCTGAAGCAAGGGTGTGGGGCAGGCCTGGCCTCACACCTTCATTCTCAGGTCACTGCCTGTGGGGCCTTGATGCAAACACCAAATCCATCCAAGGGTCTGTTTTACCACTTGTGACATGAGGATGTCAGGACCCACTGGGGGGTGATTATGAGCCTTAAAAGGGGTAAATGGGGTCCCAAGGTACAGACCTCCAGTTGTAAGATGAACAAGTTCTGGGGACTTAATGTATATGTAGTGACAATAGTAAGCTGGGATGTGCGGTGTATTTGAAAGTTGCTAAGAGTAGATCCTAGACGTTTTCATCCCAAAACAACATGAACTGTGCAGTGATGGGTATTAATTAACCTTAAAATGGTGATCATTTCACAATATACACATATTCCAAATCAACCTGCTGTACACCTTAAACTCACAACATTGTATGTCACTCACAGCTCAGTGAAGCTGACCCCAAAACCCCACAACACCACCCAGAGGCAGAGGATGAGAGGGCCCCGAGCTGGTGCTCAGGAGCCTCCGAATCCTCAGGCAACTGCACCTCGTGGCCTGCAGCGCCTGTGGGGCGCTTCCCAAGGGGGCTGTGCCTGCCCGGGGACACAGTGCTAGCCGGGCAGACAAGCTGGCGCAGAGGCCTGCAGGCCTGCAGATGAGCTTTGCGGGAGTTTGTGTGAAAAGCTGAGAGTGCGTTTGCTTATGAAAAGCCCTAAGTCACTGCCAACCGTCCGATTGGCTTCCAGGAAATGCATGCATGCAGTGGAAATCCAGCAACTTCCTATGAAGGAAGTTGAGATCTCCACCCAAGGCTCAGGGCTGGAAGCCGGCGTCCGCCACCTCGGCGGTCCAGGGGCCCCTAACGTCTCTGCCCTGGTGGACGCTCCATGCTGGTGGCCTCGGACAAGCCCCGGCTCCTCAGGCCGCTGTCGGGGATGTCCATTCAGAGGCTGTCTTACTCCAACACAGCAACAAGAGCACAGCGGGCACACATTGGTGCAAACCAGGGCGTTACTCTGAAGAACAAGTCTAAGGGCATCTGGCTAAAGTACCTGAGCGCCGGCAGGGAAAGCCTCGGGTGTCCAGTGGCCAGCAGGATGCTGTGCGGTGCCCGGCGCTCAGGGAGCTGCTCTCCTTCTCTCCTCTGACACCAAGGGCCGCATGGGGCCAGCAAGTGGGTTTGTAGCTTTGTCCTTAATAATAAGGTTTCAGAGATGGGCACCCAGCCAGGCCGATGCTCTCGTGTACCAGCCTCTCCGTGAGTTGCCGTTTCACTTTCCCACCCCTTCCTGTGTTGGCTGCTCTGTTCTTCTCTCTCAGCATCATGTTGCTATGTAAGGAAATTGGGCCCAACGAGGCAGAGCCCATCCCAGAGAGGCTGATTCACGCTTATTCAAGTCCTGCCTGACATGGGGCTGCCCTGTGACACGGGGCAGGTGGAGGTGTGGCCATCACCCCTTGGTTGCACGCCCCTGTTCCTCCCAGCTGCCGTCCTCAAGTCAAATCCAGATGATTTGTGCTGATTTCATGGGGCATGGGCTGGAGCATCCCACAGCTTCCCACATGGCTGTGTTTATACAGCCTCCCCTGCACATCTCAAGCTGCTGCGTCTGTCAAAACACAATTTTCCTTCCTCCTTTCGGGCCGTGGTAGCCTTGTGCACTGGAGATCTCAATTCTGGAATGTCAGGACACCGCTGTGTGTTGTTCACAGCATCTCAGCGTCACTCTGTGGTGACTCCAGGGCTGCTCTGAGCTGATGTGAGGATGGACTGTGGGTGAGGAGAGGGCTGAGCAGACGCAGGGAGATGGGTGTGATTCAGAGGCAGGACATGGGAGAGGAGAGAGGGAGAGGTGAAGAGGAGACAGATCTACTGGAGCATTTTCTGATTTCAGTTCTGGAATGGGCATCACACCTCCTGGTGGCCGGGCAGCCTCTCTGTCCTCTGATAATGATTTTATTTGCTGAGTACTCATGTCAAATGAGAGAGATTGAGAGGCAGGTTATTTTATTGTTGAAAAAGGAGGATGCATATATATTACCCCCCAAAAATGTATCTGGAACCTTCCCAAGAGCCAATACCATTTCTAATCCTTTATATATTACATCAAATAATTTTTATATCAAAACTTCTCCCCAAAGTATACTTTCTGGTTTTTAATTAGCAAGTTCTACATGGCTCAGTCTTTTTCCTATTTTTGTGACCAAATATCCTGCAAAAAGAGGTGATCTTTTAAACCAATAACTATTTCTGTGAAGTCCAGGCATGCTGAAAAATAGCTTTCAAGGCTATACCTTCAAACTGCTCTTATAAGGCCTTCGTATCACAGGGCAGTTCTCCTATTGCCATAAGGTAGCAAGAGATGATAGGCTTAGGGTAAGTTTCTGCATTAGTAATGCACTTTATTTTTTGTTAAGTTTTGCCCTTGAGCTAAAGGGAGACAAAAGTGAATAAAATGGTTGTAGCAAAGTATTCTGATATTTACGATTACATGCTTCACACAAAAGCCTGAACTTCTGCAGTAATATCAGCAGCAGCTCTGCCTTTAATCATCTTAATCTAAACAATGCTTAATTGTACATATCCTCAAATGTTCATATTTAAGGCCTGCATCTCTCCCTCCTTGAAACAGTCAGGCCCTGCTACTCAAGCTGTCATCCTGAGATTCCGCCCCCGCCCCCTGGGGTCACTTAGACAGGCGGGGTCTCGGGCCCCGCACCAGACCTTCTGAACCAGGTCGGAGGCGCTCGCAAGGACCCGGGTCTGGGAGGCTCTGGTTCAGGCAACTGTGTTCTTTGGGCCACAAAGAAAGGGGGAGCCCTGCCCCACACCTAGTCCTTCCCCTACAGCATCTCCAGTGAGGAGCGCCAAGAGTTGACGTCTTGATAATAACCGTGGTTTTCAGATCGCCTTGCCGATTAAGTGAATTCTTGGCCGTAAAGGGAGCACCTCCAGCTTGCCTTAGCTAATCACGATCAATTTACCTGATTCTGTTTTTTATTAAAGCCCCCGTCTTCTAGCTCCCTGGCATTTCCTACTACTCTCTGAAATCTCCATCTCTCTTCTTTCTGCTAAACCCACTTCACCCTGTTCTTGGGGGCCAGAGAAGATGAGAAAGAAAGATGCTCAGAAGAGACCCATGTGCCAGTGATGAATGGGCTTTCACTTGGATTAAAAAGCAGCTGTCCTTAAGCAAAGAGAAGACTGAGAGTGATGTTTCTGGGCCCGGCAGGTGCTCGCTAGAGAGAGTCTTCCGTGTCGTTCAGCTGGGATGTCTCTACCAGCAACCTGGCCTTTCCACATCACCTGTGAACGTGTGCGCGCGGTCCTTCTGCACTGGACTAAGCATGGGGTTTGTGTGTGTATGTGTGTGCTTCTAATTTTCACTTTAGTTTGCTTTGCCTTTAAATGTATGCAATTAAAAATAGAACACACTTGTCAAGAGTAAACGGTCGTCTTATATTCTCCCTCCCATTCTGGCCTCATTGACTCATAGTGACATTCCCAACAGTTTTATTCTGCCATAGACTGTGCGTAACCTTTTTACATCACAAACTGTCATGCAACCTCACAAGAAAATCCAGTTAATCAATTAGAATATCATACTCAAACTGCAAAGGAATTATGTGTCCCCTCTGCCGAAAACCGTTGAAACTGGTGGCACATTACATCAATTAAAAATATTTCATTTTCAAATGAAGCAGATGAATAAAGCATGAGCCACAGCTCACGGTTCTTCTGAACAGCAATCCGTGCTAATGGTTTTGTAGCCTGTATAAACCTGATATGGGCTCTGTTTATATGGCAAGCCAAATCCACGTCAGTGGTGTAATATTTCTGCTCATATGCACAATGCCTTATGCGGTGTTACATTGAATTGCACAAAAAGAAAGCTTTTAGCGTAGGCTTTTCCGTGGGTGAGTCGTATGATCGCGCACATATGCTCATGCCTTGTGAGCACAGCACAAGAAGTGCACTTAGGCCAATCGGTGAGGAATGATTCTTAACACTGGCCTTATGATAATCAGGGACTAGAGGGAACAGCAAATTCGCTGTCTAGGAAAAGGTATTTCTCTAGCTCATCTGTCACTTCTGGCACTGTGACAGACCTGCCCACATCTCCATCCAGCATAAGCGGGCATGCTAGAATGAGGTGGGTAGGGGGACACTGCCAGCCCCCCGAGGGGCACTTTTAGTCTTTTATGGAGCTCCTTCATGTAGGTTATGGGCTATGATCATCCTGAGATAACAGGACCCTTGATGGAAACGCCATCTACTCCAGGACGAGCTTGTACTTGTCCTGCTTCAAAGGAGCGGTTTCTTTCTTCTGCCCATTTATCTCCATTAACATAAAACTGGGCTGCATGTTTGCTCTGCAAATCTTGTTGGTACATTAGATACACAGCTCTGACATGGCCTTCACATTTAAGCCCATATCAGTTCTAACAGTAGTGTTTTACTCATGAATGCAAAAAAGAAGAATAGTAGAAAGTAAGAGAATGTGGAAGATACTAAAAAATCAGTATTAGGTCTAAAGATTCTTATTTCCTTCCCAGGATTTTATGTTCAGCTGTTTTAATATATTGGTTTTTCTTTCCAAGTTATGTTCTCCATTCTGTAGAGATTGAATTTGCTTTCCATTTCCAATGATCAAATAGTATATTTAGCTTAAAATAACTTCTGAAATGAGAACACTTGATTCAGTAAAGACTTTCCCCAGTTTGAAATTATAAAGACAATTTCACTGAAATAAAAATATATTCTGCTTCTGTCAAACGGTCGTAAGAGAACTTCCTTCCATTCTGCCCCGGGCCTAAGGCGCTCATGCTCGGTGCGCGGGCAAGAGGCGGGCAAGGCTCCCGGGAGAGAGTGCCGCGCGTCTGCACTCTCTGCAGGTGCTCAGCACGGCATCTCTGACCACAGGTTCGAGGTCAGTGTGAGTAAGCACAGAGACCCCAACAGCAGAGCCGGGATCTGAGCACTGCGGACAAAGCGGCCTCACCGCGGTCAGCAGGCCCTGGTGGCCCAGGCTTCCCCCATTTAGGACAGCGGTTTCCAGACCCCGATCCTCAGGGAAATGTGCATCCCAGCCCACCCAGAACCACGGAATCAGAAGGGCTGGCGCCCTGGAGCAGGGCCCCAGGCTACTTGGACCAGCCCCAGCCATGGTAGGGCTGCCACAGGCTCTCCAGGAGCCAACGCCAGGCTGGCCTGGAGCTTCAGTCCCCATGCTCAGGGGCCTGCGTTGCGGGGTACAGCCGCAATCCTGCTGGGCTGGTCGGAAAGGGCCCTCCCCCTCGTCTTCGTGAACCTTCAACCCCACCATCCCCCAGGGAAAGTATGATCTTCTTGCCCTCAGCGACATGGGACAATAGAACCTATTCCATTTGTTAGTTTTTTTAAAAATCTTGATCCATAACTTTTCAGTATGTCGATGTATATAGCACACGGGTCTCCATTTATAGTTTTGCCCTAGGCCTGCAAATGCTAGGGGCGGGCCTGACATTTGGCTTCCTGGGCCCCACCAGAGTACTAGGTATGTCCCAGCCCTGCTTTGAAACCCACTAGCTGTGTCCTCTTCATGATTTATTTAGACTCAGGCTATACCCCCATCCCTAACGCAAGGCAGGCTGAGGGGTTCTTGCTATTATCTAACCATCCACAATTGGATTATTAGCTTCATGTTTTTTAGAATTCTGGCTGAGAAGAATGACTCACTCATGTGCGATTCAGGGATACATTGTGTAGTTTTCACTCTGTGGAGGCTGTTTTCTTGACTCTGCAATGCAGGCCATTGTCGGTGACAAGCACCCTTGGAGGCAGTGTTGCAGCAAGGGATCTGGATCTACTTTTGTCAACTGGGGTGTGTGGTCCAGACGGACTCTGTGCAGAGGTGAACACGATAACCTTGACTGTGCTCCTTGGGGACCACCTGGGGCTGAGCCAGTGGGGCCCTGTGGCTCCCTGGGGCTTGGGAGTAAGGCGAGTCAGCTGCCCCACTGTTCGGAGCCCCCTTGGCCTCCCCACATAGGAAACGCGAGAACCGGAGTGAGGAGGCGCCTGTGCTCACGGCTCTGATTCCCCCGCCTGGTGTCCCCCGTCCACAAAGACAGAGCCTTTTATCCTCAGCCTGGCAGATCCGCTCCACGTGCTCGACCCGACCCGGTGATTCTGCCCCAGAGGGCCCTTAGAGTTTTGAACTATGAACAGTTACACTATTGCTGACAACAGTACCCAGATCCCCGCTTCTAGAATCAGTGAGGCGAAATGCTGAGAGTTAAAATTCATAAGCCATTTGTCAGATGGTGTTTGTTACATGTTTTGACATGGTTGTTTCATTTTATTTTTCCCACCCAGATGGAGAGTTCCTAAGTGTAACAGCCAAGTGTGCGGCCCCAAAATGTGGTGCACATTTGATAAGCTCCGTTTTGAGATGTGTGTGAGTGATGTTTCCAAACTTAGCTCTGTCTACCTGTCTTGGTCTACAAAAACTACCTCTAAATTTAGAACAATGGGTCTGTTTGTTAACCTGGATAAAAGCTCGCTGTGTGCTCTGCGTTTTTTAATATCTGGGCACACTTTGTTGTATTCATTGTCACTCCTCAACTGGACCTCTTACGTTGAAGTTAGAGGGACTGAACAAGGATCTGGAACACAGGAAGGGTAACCGAGACAGTCGTGTGTCCTCAGGCAGGTCGTGACCCTGCACCCCTGTGGCCCCAGCGTACACCTGCTCTCGGGGGGAGGTCGCTGTACTGTCTGCGTGCGTGCGCCTCATCAGCGACCCACTTGGAAACCACACCATTCCTTATGTTACCCATCCTTGGGGAACAGCTGGGAAGAAGGGCACTTGCCCGCCTGCCGCGGGGCTGGGAATGCTGAGCCAGTGGCCATCTCAGAGCAGCTCCCCTATGTCATCTCCTCTTCCCCTTCAGTTGCCAGATTGTAATAAATAACGTTCCAAAGTAGGTTCTTTTCCGAGGTTGACAGATCCTATTACTTAGCTTTAAACTTCATTTTAAGGAGGAGGAGGAATTCCACCAAAGGAGGCCCAGTCAGGTCCTTATATTGTGTTTCTAATTAGATTTTAAGTTGCTTTTAATGTCAGTTCTAAAGCACCGTGGTGGAGAATTAGTTGCTACCTGTAGAAATAAAATGTAAGGATGACATCCGGGCAGTCTGAGCCAGAGTGGATGCCCGTAATTTCCAGGAAATGCCAGCTACCCAGGCATGGGGCTGGGTGGGCCTACGGATTAGACAGGTAACTGCCATCTAATAACCAGGTTTAAAAGTTAAATTAACCTACGTTTCCTGGAGGGAAAACACTCCTAGGGGTCCCTGGTGCTTGAATGTTCCCTGGCATTGGCACCATCTAATGTCTGCTCTTGCTCACCATCACTGGCACTAATCTCTAAAGCCCCTGTCCTTCTTTTTATTTCCTAGTGAGAAAAACACTCCTTGGTTATGAAATAGATGACTTCATTCAGCCGTAAACTAATCTTAGTGAGAATGACATTCAGGAGTATGTGAGTATATTAGGCACAGAATACGAGTCGTTTCTTGATTGAGCCTGGCTTCACTGCACATGGGTGGACTTCCCTGGCAAAGGGGTCAGGAAGCAACTGGACTGTTACTGTCTGTCAGGAAAGTCTGAAAGAAGATTTGGAACCGCCTAAATATGAAGGCTGAAAACTCGCCGTCTCCAGCCTGGTTGATTAGCAAAGCACTAAACTCTGGAATTAGTTCATCAAAAATTTACTCTCCTGGAGCATGAGGTCATTTGGAAGAACATGCAAATCTTGTGACTGCAAATAATATAGAAAGGGAAAGTTGGTGCTAATTAAGGTAAAACTCACTTTTTTAAAAAATTTGTTTAATCTTTATGAAAGGTAGCAAGTATGGTGAGAAAAGTGAATAATTTTTTAAAATAACAGACTAGAATCTGGCTGTTTGTTAGTGTGACCCTGGGTAAGATATTAAGCTTTTCATAGCATTGCTTATAAGCAGACATTTCATGAGGATTAGAAATAATTATATGACTTGCCTATCAAAATTCTTGGTGGTAAATGATTATTAATGATTATTTTGCAAGCAATATATTACCACACAATGAGGTTTTGGCATTTTCCAAAATAGTTTTATAGTTTAAAAAAATCAGATCATAGAATTATTTCAAGTATGAAAATGAATAAATGCTTTACAAGTGCATCAAATCACTATTGCAAAATCTTAGGAAAGATCTAGACTAACAATGAGTTCTGTCGTTTGTGAGGGCTTTAGAGATATCCCATAACATACTTTTGAGAATCTAGTTCTTGGGTTTCGTTAAGGCAGGTCCCCTTCAAGGGAAGGCTTCTCCTGACCCTCATATCTCCAGCCGGGGAAGGTGATGGGGCCATCTGGAAGTCTGATAGAAGAGACGATTGGGAGCAGGGGTAGAGAAGGTGACAGCGTGGATGCGTGGAGGTGGGGAAGCCCGAGGAGCGTCAGCGGGCAGTGGCCGTGATGCTGGGGCACGGCTGGGCTGGGAGACACGTGTGAGGGTCATCTGCAAACAGAGAGTAATTGAACTCATGCTCATGGACCAGGCGAATGTCAAGAACAAGGGACAGGAGGGACACTGAAAAAGCCATTTAAGGCAAGAGATCATGAGCTCATGATTGGACCAGAGAAGGAGTAGATGGCAAAGGCCAGGAGGCAAGAGTTCCAAGCTCAGGGATTGTTCCAGAACATCAGATGCATTAGAACGAAGTGAAAGCAGTACTTTGTTGCTCTGGCCCTTGGAGAGAGCCCCTGGCGACCCCACGGGAGCTATTCTCAAGGAGATCTTGAGGCCGTCTTGCAGAGGGAAGGACTGAGCCAGAGGCGGGGAAACGGGTGGCAGGGGCTCTGCAGGCCCTCAGATGCACAGGGAGCCAGGCAGGTGGCCTGTGGCGGAGGTCAGGTACCAGGAAATTACTGTCATTGGCTCACGAACTACCATCACTCCCTAAACAGCAATCTCAAGGCCAGTGCTATTTTTAATTTGCCGGTATGCTCATTTTTAGTTCAGGAAATACAGACAGTTGTGTCTTTGGAGACCCACATGAATTAAATCTCAATGATGACTTAAAATAATGACCAGACCACAATCTCACTAGCTCAAACTGAAATAATGCCCTGCTGTTTTCCAAAAAAAAATCACCTCATTTTATTTTGAATTAATTTTCTTAAATATGTCAAGCTAATTGAATGAGAGAAATATCAGTGAAAAGAGGCCTTCCTCATAGGTGGGCCTTTATTTTCCAAATATAAAATTCATATATTTTTCTCAACAATTCATTAGCTGGGGACCCCCTCCAGGGATGGGAAGTCTAGCAAGGAAATTAATTCCTAAATGAGAAGCTCCTGCAGAAACCTCTCCCCCATGACACACAGAGTTATCGAAGAAAGACTCCCTCAAATACATGATACTAGTCTAGGAATTCACCAAAAGTGTGAATATTTATAAGGCAACTCTCAAGAACAAGCAGCCAATCCTCATTAGTTCCTTTGGTATTCATTATAATAAAATTAATCTTGATTAATTCATTCATTATTAATCTTGCATTCAAATGCAATTCCATAGAAATTGCATTGTGATTTAGCAATTAATTTACATGCCAAGATAGAGAAGCCTTTTCTTGGTCCTCCAAGGCACTGCTCTCAGAGTGTCAGAGTCGCAGGCAGCTCCGGAAGACCCATTTGTCTAAAAATATTCCCAGACAAAAAAAAGAAATATCTAAGTTATATTTGTTTAAGAAGGGAGAGCTCTTTCCTGCTTCATGTTGTACACCCTTAAAAAAACAACAGACCAAGTGTTTCAGCCTCTGGGCAGGAGAAAAAGGTGCATGTATTTCTAGTGTCCAAATAAAGTTAAGGTGTGTGTGCAGTTTGATTGAAATTTGAAAGTTTCTCATTTCCACTCATCCTCTAAATGAGCTTTTAAGGAAATTTACTTTATAAGGAATACTGAAAGAACAAACTGTGGGTCCACAGCACCAAGCCAGTCCACGTGTGCATGGTAAGGTGACTGTCACATATGTAAGGTGTCGGGAGAGCAGGTGGCGTTGGCCCCGGTCATCGGGCGGGAAGTGGTGGTCTGGCTCCCAAGACGGGCTTCGCCGCTGCATCACCAGATGAGGCTGTGCGAAGCTCTCCTAATTTTCCCTCAGCATTGTTTCCACTGTTTAGTTTTCCTGAGCACCCCCTCCATCGGTATACGTTGTAGAATTAAGAATTAAAACTGTCTTGAAGAAAACTTGATCAATCGACTGCAGAAATATTGAGGTTTTCATTATTCATCCCCACCTCCCTGGGAAATTAGTGGGTACTGGAGCTCTCTGTTGATGTCCTTTCTCTCTGTCCAAGATTTGCTGATGTATGTATCCAATAAGGTGCTGGCATACTGTATTAATTCTGTGCAAAAGAAGGGAAAAAAATAGCAAACCAAGTTCTCAAAAAAAACTTGGAACCCTTCCACGCTAAGGATGTTTACTCGGGGTTTCTGGACTGCCTAGGAAACAAATGTTCCCATTTGATCTGATCAGCCCCATTCCGTATATCTAAGGCCACTGTGAAAGAAATGAGAACTTTCACTGACCCGTGAAAGGGATAAAGTAGAATTTCCAAGTAAAACGGAAAGTACACTGAAGCTTCAGTCTGCAGGGTGGGGCGCCCCTCATGTGCTGTATGGGAACCTGCTGGCGGCTGTGGACCGCGTGGGCCCACTCCTAACGCTGACCTCCGGGCTCCGGGGAGGGTCGGTCGGCCTCAGATGCGTGCTGGCTCACAGCGAGGTGTGCCCACCCTGGGCTCCCGCAGGGCGGCCCCTCTGCGGCTGCTCGCCACCAGGAACGAGCCCCCAGCCCGGCAATGGCTCTCGCAGGTGGGCTGGGGAGGATGAAGGCAGAGAGCTGGGGAGGGCGACCCCCTGCAGGACACGGAGGGCAGGGACATGGTGACAAGGAGAAGCAGAAACAGAAGCAATGTCCTGGCATTTCAGGCCACAGGTTCACCTGAGATGCTGGGTGGTGGAGGCCAGATAACCACCTGGGGCCTCACTCGCCGGCGTCAGGTTTTGCTAAAAGGGACTTCATGCTGTAAAGAACAAGTGGGATCTCACAGCTGGATCAGCTTCTCAAATGAGTGTCCATTGTACGCGGGCAGGAACGTGGCGGCTCAGTGCACAGCTGTACATGATTTAGTGCTTATAAAAGATCATAAAGGATTTGACTGCAATGTTCCCTTTTATTCCCTAAATGCTTTTTATTGTATCTCTCTTTTCAAATTTTCCTCAAACCGAGTTTAGCTACATATTGCTAATTTTAAGTTGTGACCACCATCAACTTGTCATAATAAAACACACATATATATTAAATCATACACATGTATGTATGTGTTTATATACACACCCCACAGGCGTATGCATGTATTCCCAGGCACACACATGTTGGGGAGATGACTGTGGCCTGAGAGGCGTGTGCCTTGACTACGACGCAGCCCTCACCCCCGAAGCAGACAGGACCAGCAGTCTCACCACCGCTCAGCTGAGGGGCACGGGTGGGCACCCGTGGAGCCAGGGAGCCCCGCCACCGGCCGCATACCTGTGGGTCTCCCTCTGGCTTGCTGGCCTCAGCCCTCTCCTGTCTGGAATGGACTGGGTGCAGTTGGTGTGTGAGCTGCATGGCTCGCACACCAGTGTCTGATGGCAGGCACGTGGAGAAGAGATGTCCTCAGCACCCCGACGGCACTGCGGCCCCAGCACAGGAGCCTGTATGTACTCTATGCCCCAGTGGGTGCCATGGACGAGAGTCGGTGCCAGGGCTATCAGTGATTGGACACCACCCACAGGTGCCAGCTCCAGAACACTGCTGGAGACACACTCACCCGCCTACCTGTCAGCACCACAGGCCCATTTCAGACAAAAATAACCACCATGCTTGGTATAAAGTGGCTGTCAGTGGCCAGAGCCATGACCTCGCATGGACACCCTGCTGGTCGGGGGCACCCTCTCCTGTATGATCTCCCCTTAGACTAGCTCATCCACATACCTGCTGGGAGCTGACTCACACTGTCCAACCCGGGGCCCAGACCTGCCACCTCTGTCCAGCTGGACGCGTCTGCTCCCGGCAGCTTAACGGCACTGCACCCGCCACTCGGCCCATCCTCGCACAGGCTTTGTCTGATTTCTGGTTCTTTTCTGGTTCCCGCTGCAGGAATGGCTCTCCAGCCACCCGTGTGCTACAGCTTCTTACACAGGCCACCACTTTCAAGGATACGATCCAGTGATTTCAGTAAAATTGCAATTTCATGTTCATTATGCACACATGATCCTTACTGGCTGGCAGCAGTTTCTTCTGTTCCTGCTCAGCCGCCTTCTTTCAATTTCCCTTTCTGGGCATCCCATGTAAATGGAATCACACAGGAGGTGATCTTTCGCATCCGGGGCCCTTCAGTAGCTGACACGTTTTCACGGCTTGAGCATGGAGCAGGCGCCGGCGTCTCAGCCTGTCCCCAGCAGGACAACATCCCGTCACTGGCTGCCCCACTCCATGTCCATCCATCCCTCTGCTGAGGAGCACGGAGCTCGTTTCCATTTGTGCAGCATTTTGAGAAGTGCTGGTGTGAACATTCACATGCAAGTCTCCATACAGACGTGCTGTTTATTTCTCCTGGGTGGGACTGGAATTGCCAGGTCTGCAGTAAACTGATGAGTAGCATTTTAAGAAATGCCCAGACTGTTTCCCACAGTGGCTGAACCATTTTACACTCCTCCCAGACATATGAGGGGGTTCCAGATTCCCCATACCTCCACCAGGATTGTGAGCTGACTGCCTTTTTATTACAGCCATTGCTGAGATGGGGTTCCACCCTTCCCTGAGCAGGGCAGACAGAAAAGAGCATTGTTCAACAGAGGCAGTGGCTCTCCAAGCTGCTGTGCTGACATGGCATGCCTCATGTTAGGCACACACACACACACACACACACACACACACACACACACACATTGCACATTTCGTGCATACATGCATGCATCCCCTTCACCATACATGCACTTCACTACCTACATATATGCACATGTGTGTCACATTTCACACACATCAAATTTCACTGGCCAGTGTAAGTCACACAGCCAAGCCAACATTAGTGGGGCGGGAGCTCACATGCCTCCCTAGACAATCACTGAAGGTCACACGAGAATGGTGAGATGCACATAACCTTCTCACAGAGACAGGGAGCAAATGCGTGTGAACAATAATAAAGCCAGCACCACGGTCCCTGCAGGCCCCAGCCTCAGGAGCAGGCTGGGCCATACGAGAGCAGCATGGTCCCCAACAGAAAGCAGCAAGGCCAGCACTAGAAGCTTCCAGAAGGCCGATCATCAGCATTTACAGATGTGTTCACTGACATGCGTGGAGAAGACAGTGTCTGAGGATCATGAATGCTAAGCCACGGGCACTTTGACATACCGAGGACGCTGCCTAGTCTCGTGACAGAGACTCCTGTCTGCCTCTGGCCCAGTGTCGCTAGATACAACTTGGCCGTGAACTTTCTTTGCACACAGACTCAAATTAAACAGGAAAATCTATCTTTAATTCATATTTTCTTCTCAAACAACTATTTTTTCATAAAGAAACATATCCATGTTAAGGGGTGGAGGGAAACAAATGGAATAAAGGTGGAGAGTAGAAAAACTTTATCGAATTTAAATTTAAAATCTTTCTCAAGGGCGCATGCCATGGCACATCCAGGCTCCCAGGAAAGCCATGCTACTGACACGTGAGGACGGGGGATCCATGCACCAAAGTGCCTCCTGTTATTTGCCGCTTCTGTAGTTAGAAGCAGAAAGTATAACTGATAGATCAGGAATGATTGATGCAGAGAGATGGAGAACTTGCTGTCATAGCTCAGAGCCGTCCAGTCACAGAGCTCCAGGGACAGGAGTGCAGTCGCTGTGCTGAAGAAAATGGGCTGTTTTGGTTTTTTATTATAAGAATAAATAGAGTCACTCATAGACCTTTGCTGCATGATACTGAATCTACTTAATAGATGGGCAGCTATAATGTGAAGAGACTGTGCTGAAGTATTTGTACGGACACATTTAGTGAGGTCATTTAAGTAACAATGTTTAATTTTTATATTGTTCGTAGGGACCGCCATAATAGTACTGCCGTCACTTTCTATCAACAGATTTGTTAAATGTAAATGTGAAACGTGATCTGTGTGAGCTGGGCCAAATGTCATCTTATTTATGTGGAGTTATAGAGGTTCAGATACTTAGATTATTGTGAACATGGATTACGCTTAAGCTTTTTAAATTGATGCAATAAAGGAAATCACGGAGACGAGGAACTCAAGAGCCTTGTGTATATTTAACTTGGAATAAAAACAAAGAAAAGCTCTTCTAATTGTCTGGCTGGGCAGAACCCCAAATGTTTTGGTGTGTTATAGGGACAATATATATTTAATGCTATTTGTTGAGCAACATTTTTAAGCAGTTTGTTTCCGAGTAGGAGCTTGGGAGCCGGGTGTGAAGCCTGCGGCCACCCAGACGCACAGATGGTCCAGCAGGTGCAGGAGCGGTTGGCTAGGGCTGGTCCACACCTCACCCTTAGGTGCTGGGACCCCCGGGACCACCAGCCACATGGAAGATGACAGGGATGTGGGAGCCACCCTCCCTGAAGGAAAGAGCAGCTCTGGGAACAGGACCATCACGTGCACGCGGAGGGCAGGTCTGGGCCCAGCAGCCCCTCGTTTTCCGGTTGCTCGTAGGGGCAGTAAAGCCACTCAGTGTAACGCCCCTTCCTACTCATTTGGACTGTGAATCCCTGGAGGACAAAGCTGCTGCCACTGACCCAGTCACCGTCAGAGGGCCTGGTATCCGCTGGCCAGAAAATGCCGGTCCGCAGGCACCCGCCCCGGGTCTCTTCCTGCTGTATCCCCAGTGCCCACCCTCGGCCACGCCGCGGGGCCTGGACCCCTTCCGTGTCCCTGAGGCTGGGCCTGGCTGTCCCGCTCTCCCAATCCTGCATGCTTGCTCTGCCCTCTGGGCACTGGAGCCCCAGGGCCCCGGACCCCACCCCAGTGATCACAGGTGGAGGTGGTAGACTAACCCCTGGCCTCGGGCCCAGTCCAGAGCCCTGAAGGGGCCGCAGAACCCATACGCATATCTGGGAGGACGGGACCCGCTGTCGGGGGCTGGAGACGGCGCAGCAGGGCCGTGGGGGCAGTGCCGGGGCGCGTTAGCATCACACTCGGGTCCCCCGTGTTCCTCCCTCCGCCCTGTGCTGGCTGCCCCCCTCCAGGCCCCGGCCACGGGAATCGGCAGTGCCCTTGAGAGCCCTCTGCTCTGCAGACTTCTGGGGCCTCCCGTGGAAGGCTTGGCGCCGGCCGCGCCACCCCTGCTGCTACGAGTGAGTGGGGACCACGGGCCGCCAGCTCCGGAGCTCTGACCGGCCGGCCGGCCAACCGCAGGCGGGTGAAGAAGGCCGGGGAAGGCGGCGAAGCCTCCCGCAGGCGCAGGACGCCGCTCCCGGCTCCTCCTGGAGTTCATGTACTCTGTTTCCGATGCCGTTTGAAAGGGAAGATTCGGTAAGAAAACTTTCTCTGGGGGAAGAACGTGTCCAGGGAGTGCTGCCCCCGCACTTCAAACCCACGGGGGGACACCAGCGGCTCCCAGAGCACGAGGCCCGCCAGCGCAGTGCCCCGCGGCAGAGCCTGCCTGCCGCCCCGCTGTCCCCTCTCCTGACCTTAAGGGGCCAGGAACCAATCCCACACATCAAGCTCGAGAGGGACGGAGACGCAGTGGAGGAGGCAGACCCAGCCCGGTCCCCAGCCTAAGGACAGGGGCGAGGCCTGAGCGGCCCTCCCTTCGCAGGAGACGCTCTCTCTGGATAGGAGACATGGTTCTCTATTCAGATAATAACAGTTGTACCCACTGGACTGAGAATGTTTGCAGCATAGACTACAGAACCCTGGATTCCCTAAAATTAACCATGCTGCCACGGACTCGGGGGCTGTCCTCAAGTAAGAAGGGGAACCACTTTACCACTTTATACACTTCAACAGCCCAATGTGAGACACGCATTTTGATGTCACACTCCTGGTCATCCATTTAGAACGTGGATCTCTAAGAATGGCCTGCGTCTGTGCATGGACCCCCAGCACCCAGAGCCGGCCCGGTCCCCAACAAAGGTCTGCTCATGTTTAGTTTCCAGAGAACTATTTCCAGCCTCGCTGTTAGGCAGTATTTTCAGAGTTGGACTTTTTTAAGTAAATAGAGAAGAGCCTCTTGCTCAGTGAAGCAAAATTAAGGATTGCAGTTCCAGAGGAGCTTACTTCTAGAAATGCTCCCATTCACTGGTTTGTGTCAGGAAGGAGTGAGCACTCTGACGCTCCTGTAAAACGCACTGTGTGAAATCCCAGGTCTGTCTGGCAGCACAGCCGAGGAGCGATGGCTGCCCTGCGGATGCCCAATGGCGCGATGTCTCCGGATTTTCCTGCTGAGAGATGATACACCACCAAGCATCCCACACAGAGGGTCGTGAACCTAGAATATGCATTAGGCCAGTGGGGAGGGCCACGGCTGGTTGTGGGACTCACGTGCATGTGCACATACAAGGAATACATGTATGTGCATAATATGTAACACAATGTATATACATTTATATACATAATATAATAATACAATGCGCACACACATGCCACCCTTCTCTGCCTACGAGGACGAGGACCAAGTCAGTTATCCAATGTGGGTTTGTGTGCAGCAAATCGCTGGCAGTTGGGTTTCTGCCTCCTGAAACCAAGCCCTGCCTCTTCGTCCATCCAGCCAGGAACCCAGAGAAAGAACAGATGAAATTGCTATTTTGATACCAAGATGCCGCCCTGGTGGGCACAGTGTTCTCGGAAAGGTGGGGAACAACAGCAGAAAGTCCCAACAGCACCCTAGAAGCAATCTGAGGGCTTTGCTCACACAAGTGTGCTTCAGACAGCATGACGGAAGTACACTGCCACTTCAGTTAATGGATTTATCAAATACCTTATTTCATGCTTTCTGCTTTTGATTTATGAATTTTGATCCTGGAGACAAGGACCCTGTGAGTATTGATTGCGGGAAATGTCAGACTAACAGAAGTTAATTTCACTGGTGCGTGTGGAAGTCTGATTCTCTGACAGCGTCATCTATGGAGGATCAGCTGTCAGGCGCTCAGTGACACAGTGCTGTCACCACGGGCAGCCGTCCCACCCAACAGACCTAAACCGCCATGCTGCGGAGTGGAGTGACACACAAATATGTATCTGGGAGTGGATGATGGTGAGAGGTCAGCCAGCTGGGGGATGCCACGCAGAGGAGGGGCGGGGAGCCCGCGAGGCGGGCAGGGCACCCTGCCCTTTGAACTTCACGCTTCTGACGGCAGTATGTCTGGCGGGATAATGGAATGTCAGTCTGCCAGCTCTCGAGCTGGTTAGGGACAGTTTATGTATCGATTGGCTTTCTTTGTAAATTATCAATCTTTTTTATATTCCGGTCAACGAGTCATCACTTATGCAATAACATACTAATGTGGTGTCATGTGGACCCATCTTCAGTCCAGGTCTCCTGGTTTCTGAGCTGTGGTCTGAAGGCTCCACAGGCTGAGCTATAAGACAATGACGTCTTGACGACATTTCACGGTGCATCGTACATTTAAATTAGCTCATAGGCATTGGTGTAAATGACTGTGTGTGAATAGAATGAGCATAGACACACCCTTAAGTTAAAAAAAAAAAACAAAGGAAACGCGAAGTAGAAGTGTGCATGACCAGCACAGAGCACTTTTTTCTGGGGCAGTGATGGTGAGGCTGATTTAATCTTAATTGCACTGTAACCTTTAGTCAATAACTTTTTATTCTTGGAAAAAAGTACCTAAACCCAAAGGTCAAACACTAGAGTTTGACTGAAGTATTCAGTGCTGCCAACCCACTGTACTATAAGCTTCTTGAAGAATATTGACTTTTTAGATACAATATATTTTTTTGAGCTGTTTTAGGCTTGCAGAAAAATTGAGAGGAGAATAGAGAGATTCCCGCATGCCCCCTCCCCCGCAACCTCCCCCACTATCAACACCCCGACAGAGGGGGCGTTTGTTGCTGTTCATGGACCTGCAGGGACACGTGTTCATCACCCTGAGTCCACAGTCCACACTAGGGTCAGTCTGGTGTGGACACATGGAATGATGACACGTAGCCCCACCAGTGCCACACACGGTGGTTTCCGTGCCCCGAAGGCTCTCTGTGCACCGCCTGTTCCTCCTTCCCCCCCGCCCGGCCCCTGACATCCCCTGATCTTCACTGTCACTGACCAATACGTATTCAAGGTCCCTCCATGTTTCTTCATGGCTTGACAGCTCATTTCTTCTTGGTACTGAGTAATATTCCACTGTCAGGTGGACCACAGTTTATTTAGCCATTCACCTCCTGAGGGACATCTTGGTTACTTCCAAATTTTGGCCATTGTGAATATAAACGTCCATGGGCAACTTTTTCTATAGACATAAATTTTCAACTCCTTTGGATAGATACCAAGGAGAATGCTGGCTGGATCACATGGTCAGAATGTCCCCCAGTTTATAAGGAACTGGCAAAGTGTCTTAAGGGGACTGCACCAGCCTGCCTTCCCACCATCAGGGGACGACCATCCCCACTGCTACACGCGTGGCAGCATTCATGCCATCACTGGATCGCCTGCGAAGGAGGTGATGGGCACCGCAAAGCAACGCAATTGTACTGACTCCTTCTGATCCCCAAGCCTTTCATTTCTTTTTCTTCAGTTATTTCACTGGCTGGAAACCCCAGGGCATTGTTGAAAACAAATGATGTTCCTAATCTTAGTGGGAAAGCTTTCAGTCTCTCATTGTTTGGTGTGAAAATAGCTGAAATATTTCATAAATGCCCTTTAGTTTAGAGATGTCCCTTCTGCTTCTAGTTGGCAGAGACTGTTTATCAGCTACAGGTGTTGGATTTTGTCAAATGTTGGTTCTCTATCCAGATAATAACATAGTTCTCTTCTTTTAGTTTTTTAATTGATTGAATTTCAATTGCTACATCAACCTTGCTTTTGGAGGTAAACCCCAATTAATCCTGTTATGTTATCCTATAACTCTGGGTTGGATTTGCTACCACCTTGTTAGAATGTCTTTATGTTTGTGAGGGTTAGTTTATAGCTTCCTTGTAATATCTTTTTTCCTCATTTTGGTGTCAGAGTGAAACCGGCTTCAAAGAATTAGTCGGGCAGTATAGTCTCTTCTTCGACTTTCTGGAAAAGTTTGTGTAGGAGCAGAATTAATTTGTCCTTAAATATTCAGTGAAGCCATCTGAACCTGGAATTTTCTTTGTGGGAGAGTCTTCACAAATATTAGAAAATCAATTACTTCAATAGGCCTGGGGGTATTAAGGTTTCCTGTTCTTCAGTGGGTTTTGGTAATGTGCCCTTCATGACATTGTCCTCCTCGGTTGTTGGCTAGTTTTATTTATTTATTTTTCATTTTATTAAATGTACATCACAGTGGTTCAACAGTCCCTCTCCCCCTCCCCCCAGCACCTGCTCACTCCCCTCCCCCTTGGGGTAACCATGAGTCCCTTCTCAGTGTCTATGAGTCTAATGTTGTTTTGTTCCTTCTGTTTTGCTTTGTTTTTATATTACACAAATAAGTGAAATCATTTGGTATTTGTCTTTCTCCATCTGGCTTGCTTCACTAACATAATACCTTCTAGCTCCATCCGTGTTGTTGCAAATGGTAGGATTTCTTCTTATGGCTGAATAGTATTCCATTGTGTATATGTACCACATCTTTTTTATCCATTCATCTACTGATGGACACCTAGGCTGTTTTGTATCTTGCCTATTGCAAATAGTGCGGCAATAAATAAACGTAGGGGTGCATATATCTTTTTGGACCAGAGCTCTTGTTTTCTTCAGGTAAATTCCTAGGAGTGGAACTACTGGGTCCAATGGTATTTCTATTTTTAGTTTTTTGAGGGCCCTCTGTACTGCTTTCTACAGCAGTTGCACCAATTTGCAGTCCTACCAACAGTGCAGGAGGGTACCCCTTTCTCCACACCCTCACCACCATTTGTTATTTCTTGTCTTTTGATTAGTGGCCGTCCTGACTGGTGGGATGTGATGTCTCATTTTGGTTTTAGTGTGCATTTCCCTGGTGATCAGTGATGTGGAGCATCTTTTCATGTGCCTGCTGGCCATCCATATTTCTTTGGAGAAATGTCTGTTCAGGTCCTCTGCCCATTTTTTCATTGGGTTATTTGTTTTTTGGTGTTGAGGCATGTGAGCTCTTTATATATGTTGCATGTTAACCCTTTATCAGGTGACTCGTTTACAGATATCTCCTCCCGCACTGCAGGCTGCCTTTTTGTTATGCTGATGGTGTTCTTTGAAGGGTCCCAGTCAGCTAGGTTTTAAGTTTTGTTAGCATAAAGTAGTTCATAAGGTTCCTTTGTAACTTTTTAAATATCTGTAGAAACTGTAGTGGTGTCGACCGTCTTGCTCTTGATGTTGGCGGATTGCCTGCTCTACTTTCTTTTTTTTTTCTTTTTCTTTTTTTTTTTTGTGTTCGTTCTGTCTAGAGGTTTACAAATTTGATCCATCTCTCGTGAACGCAGTTTTTGGTTTCACTAATTTTCTCTGTTGCATTTCTATTTTCTATTCCACTGGTATCTGCTCAAATCTTTATTATTTCTTGTCTTTTGCTTACTTTGAATTGAACTTTTTCTTCTTCCTCTACACACTTAAGACAGAAGCTGAGGTCGGTGAGTTTAGACTTTATTTCCAACGCACACGAATGCTGCACACTTCACCCCGAATACTGCTTTAGCGGCGTCTAGTGTTTCTAGTTTCCCATTTGATTTCTTCTTTGACTCATGGACTTTTTAAAAATGTGTCATTCATTTTTACATAGTTGGGAATTCTCCAGACTTCTTTCTGTTACTGCCTTCTAATCTGATTCCACTGTTGCCAGAGAGCTAACCTATGTGATTTGAACTCTTTTAAATATATTCAGGCATTTTTATGGGCTAGCATATTATCTATCTTGATCAGTTCATTGTGTGTACTTGAAAAGAATGTGTATTCTCCTCTCCTTGAGTGGAAGGTTCTGTTAATGTCCATGTGTTCAAGTTGGCCAATAGTGTTGGTCAATTCTTCTATATCCCTACTGATTTTCTGTCTAATTCTTCTAGAAACTACTGAGGTAGGCTCAGGAAATCTTTAACATTGATTGTTGATGTGTCCATTTTTCCTTGTAGAGCCATGATATTTTGTGTCATGTATTTTGAAGCTATATTATTAGGTGTATAAATGTTTAGAATTGCCTGTCCTGCTGTTCTATTTTATCATTATGAGACACAGTTCTTTTGCTCTGATAGTATTGTTTACTGTGAAATTACTTTGTATTTGTTGACTGACACCAACTTCATTCTAATTTGTGTTAGTGTGGTATACAATTTTGCACCCTGTAATTTTCAATCTGTTTGTGTCTTTAAATTCAATGTGAGGGGTGAGGAGGTCGCCTTTATCCAATCTGGAAACGCCTGTCTCTTCATGGTGCATCTAGACCAAGCTATTCAGTGTGATTATCCATCTTGGGGTGCTTTCGCCCCTTGCTATTTGTCCTCATCGCCCACTTGTCGTTCTTCTCCTTTTCTTTCCTCCGCGGGCTCTTGTGTTAGTAGCCG
Organism: Manis javanica; assembly: GCF_040802235.1. Classification (NCBI taxonomy): domain Eukaryota; kingdom Metazoa; phylum Chordata; class Mammalia; order Pholidota; family Manidae; genus Manis; species Manis javanica. The sequence continues at coordinate 123,806,749 of NC_133164.1, forward strand.
AGTGGCGGTAGGGCCACAGGTGGGATGAAGGCTGCTCATCAGCTGAGTTTATGATGGGGCTGTCCTGGGTTGTCCTCTGGGCCAATGGAATCACAAGGCTTTAAACACGGAGGCGGGCAGGGGGCAGTGTTAGAGCTGTGTCACGTTACAGAGACTCTGCGGGACATTTCTGGAAGCAGGAAACAGCAAAGAAATGCACTCTGCTGTGGAGCCTTCAGAAAGAACGCAGGCCTGCTGACACCTTGACATTAGCACTGTGAGGCCCACTCAGACTTCTGACCCCCAGACTGTAACATACTGGATTTGCATTTTAAGCCACTATGGTTTGGGGTTTTTTTTGTGGGGGGTGGGTAATTTGTTGTAGCAATAATAGGAAACTAATGCATTATTTACATCCTTAACTTACCACAGTTCTATCTACCAACAATATTATTCCATTTAACACATGAAAACTTCATAGCAGACTACATCCTTTCCTCTACAGCCCATGTGCTGTTACTGCCAAACATTTTACTTTTACATAAGGTGTCAACCTGACATTATGGTGTCATTACTTTTGTCTCAATAGCCAAATATTTTTAAAAGATTAAATAAGAGAAACTCAACCTTTGAGCCACCTTTCCAAATGTCTCCACTGCTCTGTGAAGACCTGTAGTTTAGTTAGCTATCATCCCCTTTCTGTCTGAAAACCCTTTTAACCTTTCTTGAAGTTCTCCCAATTATGAATCCTCTCAACCTTTGTTTGTTTGAAAAAGCACTTTGCCTTCCTTTCTGAAAAAAATTCTACTGGGTGCAGAATCTGGGTTGACAGTTTTTTCCCTAGAACTTTAAGCTGCTGCTGTACTATTTTTTCACTTGTATTGTTTCTGCAAAAAAAATCTTCTGTTATGTTCATCTTTGTTTCTCTGTATGTAGCCAATTTTTCTCTTTAATATAGTATAATTACTATAAGAAAATATTTTTATTTTGACATTATTTTATCATTATTTTTAGCAATTTAATTCTGTGGAGACTTGTACGTTCTTTTTCCTTTTTTCTTTTCTTTCTTTTTTTGATTTTATTGAGCTTCTTGGACCTATGTATGTATTTTTTCATTCAGTGCAACATATCTTTGCCTATTATTCCTCAAATATCTTTTTCTTTGCCATGGATCTGTTTTTTCTTATTATAACTCCAAATACTTGTATGTAAGTCTGTTTGAAATGGCCTCACAGCTCACTCATGCTCTGCTCATTTTTATAAATTCTTTTTTCCATTTCATTTGGGTGATTTCTATTGCTAAGTCTCAAGCACACTAATCTGAACTTTCGCAATGTTTAATCTGCCATTAATCCCTTGCCGTGAGTATTTTTCATGTCATATATTGTGGTCTGAATCTTCAGGAGTGCCATTTGGATATTTAAAAATATATTTCACATCTTTGTTTAACCTTATAGACACGAATCCTAGCTTTAGTAACTTCTGAATGTCTTTATCTACTAACTCTATTGTGTGTGTCATTTCTGGGTTGTTTCAATTGACTTATGATGAGTTGTGTTTCCCTTCTTTTTCACATGTATGGTGACACATGATTAAATGTCTGCCATTGTGGGTTTTACCTGTGGCTGCTGCATTGTGCATATTGTCCTGTAAATTTTCTTTCCTTTTTTCTTGGAAACAGTTAACTTACTTGAAAGTGCTTTGATTCCTATGGGTCTTCTTTTTAAAATTTGTCAAAATAGGGTTAGGGTCAGGGTTAGGGTGGGGGCTGTGCATCAGTGTTCAAAGACCTTTTTTTGGGTATTATTAAATTTTATAAATGTGATTATCAGTCTGCGATTTACTGGTTGTCTCCTTTTAGAGATGGTGAAGGTAAGGAATTTAAAGGAAATTACAGCAGTTCTGAAATAGATTTGGTTATATGTACCTCTCATGTAATGTACCAAATACTCTATAGTTAATGTATATCTGCATTACCAATAAGGTACCATAAAAGATTTTGAGTAAAAACTTATATTAAGCATGACTATGAAAGGGATACGTCCAGGCATGGAACAGAATTAACCAGTTTAAAGAAACTTACCTTGATTATACCTTCTTCCAGCCCTCCAAGCTCCAGAAATTCTCTTTAAGTAACCAGATGATGGAATACCTTTGTTTTAAGCATTAGCATTTCTAGGAAGCTGCCAAACAAAGCCGGCACATCCCAGGAGTGTAGCAAACCTCAGTGCGAATCTCACCCACTCTTCCCCTTCGCCGGTTTCCACAAGGGAGCCTTGTGGTCCCGGCACATCTTCCCCACAACCAGCAAAGCTATTACCTATTAGCAGCTATCCACTCGCCACTGGCATTAGTTTAAAGGCATTCATAAGGCCAAACCCAAAGGAGGTCAAAATGTTTGCTAGACATACTGGGGGAAACTGGTCTCCCACAGACGCAGCCTGTGGCTGCCATCCTGCAACTGCGAAGGTTGGCAGCTGGTGGTGGAAGGTCAGCACCCAGGGAGAGGACAGAAGGGGGACGCCAAGTCCTGGTGCGTCCCTGCCCCGGGCCCGGGGCGGCTGGCTGTCACTCAGCCCCATCCTAGACTTCTCAACTGTGGAAGCTGCTTCTGTGTTACTCCGTTCCCTCTGAGGTACTTCCTTTCTGTTGTTTTGAGTGATACTCTAGAGCACAGATGAACCTCAGAAACACAGAAAATTATGATAAAGATATAATATAGATAGAGAATAATACAAGATCTTAATAATGAGTACTCAGTATGGTTCAGAAATCACAATTCTATGCATGCTAGGCCACAACTAAGTTAAATGCTAAATGAAGTCAAAATACCAACTTGAGCACCTCCACCTTCTTTCCTGCAAGGACCTTCCCACTACTACAACCATCCTCCCCTGGCAAGTCCTGTCCTTTTTAGGCCTGGTGCACGATGTTTTTCTTCCAGGAAGGCTGTCCTATCTGGACTTGGTGCTTCTCTTTTATGCTAGTTATATTGTGCACATACAGTCATCACTGGTCCAGCAAAGGCGTGTTATTGTTATTATTGTTCCTCCCCCATGCTCTGAACAATCTGAGAGTAAGGGATTTTGTTTGATTTGGTATCATCCAGAGAGATTATCATGCATGATGCTCACCAGTGATTGAATGTTGAGTAAATACATGAATGAACAAAACACGAGTGCAAGGAAGGGCACTGGGTGGGGGGTGATAAAGAAACTGGAATGACTGTCACACAGCTACGCCATCAGTGTCATGATTTTAGAAATGCGTAGTATTTACTTTGTGATTTCACTGTAGAGCTGTAAGCTTAGTTGCAGTTTGTTAAATATGGATGCTAAACCAAAAGATAATTAACTGAGTATTTACGTAGATTTGCAGCTGATATGGTCAAAAAGCGTGAGCTGAACAGTGCTCTCCTAGTTAAGATGTTGATGGCTCCGAGGCTTCCCTTGGGACTTAACCCCACATGGCTTCCCTCTTTCTGGACTGGGTGGGCAATCGCAGCAGGCAACGTTCAGCTGAACTTGGTGCTAATCATTGGCCTCTGGTCCTGTTGTGGTACCTTTTCCACAGCAGCTATTATATTATACTTTAGATAAACCACAATGTTGAATAATGAACACATGCCGAAATATTAACAAGTTGGCTATTTCTTTGCAGTAGCATCTATGTTTCATAGAGCACATCTCAGTGGGACATGCAGTGCCTTATAAATCCTACAGATAAACTTCAGAGATGCTGATGTTACTATTAGCTAAGTATTCAAAGTAATAAAACATACCTATAATTTTAAAAATCTGCTAAAAATTTTGAAAAATCCATGCATATGCACAGAGTTACATTAAGTGAAATAATTTATCTGTGAAGATATTTTCAAAATTTAAGTATTTTTTAAAAGGCAGTTGATGTACCACTATTTAACTACCTTACAGTTTTGTGCTATTATATTAAAGATGTAAATTTTTCTGGTTTCTTTTACATATCCACTTGTCCAATTGGGACTTTCACAAACAAATGTTTGGAGAGCTTTTTGTGTTGTATATAATCACTTTTGCTCTGACCTGGCTTCACCTATCTTTCCATTACATTCAGTTATTTGCTAGGACTTTTGACATTTGCTCATATAGTTCTTAAAAAAATTGTTATAAAAAACCAGTCCTCACTTTCAGCCATATTTACATTCATTGATTTAAATTATATAGCCACATATAGTTACAAATACTATGTATTATATTGTATTATTTTAATGCACCTAAAATATAGAATATCTTATTCCTAGAAAGAGTATAGGAGACAGGAAGTAAACTAAACCATGTTAATTACTGGGACTTAGAACATAATTTACAGGGAAAGGATGATCTCTACATGGCTGTGTGGCACAGGAAACATGCAGTGGCGACACCTGGCTAGGACATAAAATGCTCTGGCAGTATAACTATGGGCTTCCTAATTAGCAGGAAGCACAATTTTAGTATCTCAGATAAACAGTCTTCATGAGTTCCTCCAAAGTTGCCCAGTACTCAGAAAAATCTTCTCTTTAGTTCAGCTGTTGGCAAACTATAGCCCACAGGCCAAATCTGGCCCACCACCTGTTTTGCAAATAAAGTTTTATTGGCACAAAGCCATGGCTCACTCACTTAATATTGTCTGAGGCTACTTTGCACAGCAATGGAGCAGAGAATTCACCAGAAACCCTCACACATTTACCACTGGCCATTCACAGGATAAGTTAGCTGATCCCAACCTCAGACATAAAGCTCACAGACAGGATTTCTATCTTCATGAACCAGGAAAGGCAGAAATAAGAAAAATAACATTAATGTACTATGCAGGAGAGATGAGAACCGTCAAGGGCAGTTCACAGAAGAGTGAATTTTTTGAGTACTAAAGATGAGCCAGTCACTGTGCTCGATGTTTCACAGGGAGCCTCCCGTGTTTTCTTGACACAACCCATGACAAGCACGCTGATCTCCCTGTGAGGAGAGTGGAGCAGGCGCAGTGCCACCACAGAGTAAGGGGCAGAGCCAGGCTCCGCTTGGCCCCTGGTGGCCTGTCCCAGCTCGGCCTTCATGGCTGCCCCACAGTGTTGACCGCCTGTCAGTTCTGCTCACTTATTGTGGCTAGTCTGATTTAAAAAATAAAGCCAAACTTGTGATTGGGTCATTCTTCCTGTGGAGCATAGGCAAGAATGCCTAACATGAGCTTAGGGTCACCAATGATCATGTATGCAATGATTTGTGAATAATTTGTAAAAGAAATGGAGACATTTTGCTCTTATCAAAGAGATAAGGATTGGCTGGAGATAATCGCTTTAAAAATTCTTGAATTGCAACGTTCATAAAAAGGCCCCCAGAAAATGTTGTCCAGATGTAGAAGTGGAGACCCCAAAATTCAATTTTTAAAGTGTTTTGAGTGATGAAGGATGAACAAGAACTGGGAAAAATGCCTCTGACCATCATGTTTCAATGTGCGGATGAGTGTCAGCAGTATGGGCACACGCGTGTGATGGTGCTAAGACCGTGCACACCCAGATTTGCCTGTGACGTCACATCTCCTCTGCTTACTGTGGCAGGCCCTGGTAAAAAGACCACACTTTTTTTTTTTTTTTTTTTGCTAAGATCACCAAAGAGGAGGAAGATGTAAACACGTGTGTGTGCACGGGCGAGCCTCCCTCCTTGCGAGCACTCCCAACAGCTGGCGAGGTGGGCACGGTTAACAAGCCCTGCAGCTGGCAGATCTGTGCAGACACAATTGCACATGAGTGGCGGGGGAGCAGGAACCAGGGAAGAAATAAAATAGATAACAAGCAAGGGGAAAGGAGCGCTGTAAACAAGCAGCATATTTTCCCCTCCGCAGAGCGAGCTGCGTGGCTGGAGGCGGTGTCTGTGTGCAGCTTGGCTCCTAACCGTATCACAAACAGCTTCCAGATGCTTCCATCCCCAACCTTCTCTGGAATTCCTGCCCTTCACAGATGCCTCTCCATGAGGGGGGTCTGCCTGTAAGTAAAACGGGGTGGGTTTTGCGAATCACTCATTTCCAGTCCTCCTGACGGGCCTTTATTAATAAACTCGTTTCATCTGTCTCTTTGATTAGGAAATTTAACTGCTTAGTCGTGTGAGCAAAGAGGAGGGATGGGCAGCTTGCTGTCCGGACTGGGGTGTGGCCCCAGCCTGCGCGCTCCTCTTTGACATGTGCAGGCCTCGAAGGAAATGCCTGGGGGAGGCGGATGGACACGCCTGTGGATGGGGCCCTGCGGCCCTGCACAGTGTGCCTGTAATCAGGGCTCTGCCTTAAAGGAGGGACACACGGAGGACCCGGTGTCCAGGGCGCAGCTACAAAGAGCGGGAAGGCAGGGCCCGCTTGCCCCCCTCTTCCAGGTCCCCGGCTGGTCATTTCCAAGTGCGATTCCAACGCCAGCAGCAATGGCCACCCTAGGCAGGAAGAGGCAGGGGCGCTGGCAAGCCTCCCAAATCTGGTTCCCTGGTTCCCCACCCGGCAGGACGCACAGAACCGCGGTCTCTGGAGAGGACGCTACCTAACTCCGAGGGAGGCCGGCGGTCAGCGCCTCCTGGGACATCTGCCTGCCTCTGGGCTCCCCCCCACCCCGACCCTCTGCTTCCCCGCCCTGCTGCATCTGCACAGCGCCCTCAAGGCCGCGGCCAGAAGCGATGCAGCCGCGAGTCCATCCTTCTCCATCCCAGACCCCTTCTCAGGGTCGCCCCACTGTTCTACAGACACAGACTTCACACCTCGACCGCTCTGTGCCCAGGGCAGCCACACCCTCAGGGGGCCCTCAGGTGCTCCTCCAGCACCGGGCACCTGCGCGCCTGCCAGGCCCTCCTCAGATGTGCCCCTCATTCCCTGTGGGGGACCTTCTCCTCCTCCAGAGGCCGCGCGCCTGGCAGGGCCTTGCGGTCGTGCCTGTGACCGTGGCCCGAGCCTGCAGCGCCGGAGAAACGGTTGCTCGCGTGCCTGTTTTCCAGCGTGGCCCTGGGACCCCCCCGGCACGTGGAGCGGCCGGTCTCTCCCGGACCATCTGTTCCCAAGGACAGAGCCCACGCCCTCGACCCGGGAACTTTGAAATAACTATTTGTTGGACAGATTCCGTTGCAAAAGCTTGCTCTCAGGGGGAGCAGGCAAGACGCTGGAGCCGGGAGGGGGGAGCCCAGCCGCAGGGGCCCAGGGCCTGCCCATGCCACTGCCCTCCCGACCTCAGCCCTGCCCCGGACATCGTCGCTGCTTTGTTAGGGGTCAGCATGGCCTCGGACTATCGGGAAGGGCCTCGTGCTCAGGGTGGACTGCCGCCGCTGCGTTGCTGTTACCCAGGTCGGCGGGCTTACGATAAGGCCCCCCACAATCCCTCCCCACCCAGAACCTTGGAATGCGACCCTATTCTGAAAATCGGTAGTCAAGCTAAGGTCGCACTGGACTCACTTGGCCCCAATCCAGTGACCGTCGTCCTCTTAAGGAGAGACACGTGGACGCAGACACGCGGAGAACTCCAGGCAACACGCAGACTTGCCCAGGGAGGCGGGCTGCGGTGAGGCACCCACAAGCCGAGGCTGCTGGGGCTGCGGGGAGACAGAAGCAGCATCCCCGGGGGGTTGGCGGCACAGCCCTGCCCACCCCTCAGTCCTGAGCTTCCAGCCTTAAAACTGCCAGCGAATATCGGGTTTGTGTAGTTTTTCCTGTGGCCCTAGGCGCCCAACCAATTACATCACCACAATAAGGAACCGTTTTGAAGATTATTTTCAGTTTTCAAGACACTGTTCTTCAGAGGACGTGCTTTCCCTCCAGTGCGGGTCACGCTCTGCCCTCCGGGAAGCGGAACGAAACCGTCTGTGGCTGCGGTGGGTAGAGCAGGACCCAGGCAGGATTTCAGAGCCTGGCTGCGGGCAGCGCGCCGCGTCGGAACAGCGAGTGCCAACGCCAGGCCTTGTCCAGGTCAGGGACGCCGGCCAATCCCGTGCGCAGGGCCACCGAGTGGGGCACTGCCCGCAGCAGGAGGGCCCCTGGCAGACACCTGTGCGTCCTGCCGCCCGGTGCTGGCGGGGCAAGAGCGTGGTTTTACTTTGCCTGGAATCACCAGAAATTCCGAAATTAACCCTGTCCTTTCTCATGATCATTTCACCTCCCTCCAGCGAGGCACATGCTTCTTCCCTTTAAGCGGCCTCGCCGCCATTTCTATTGCACAAATGGTCACTGGAAACACTGAAACCCGCGCAGGGAGAAGCAGGTTGTAACCAGGTTCTGAGCGCTCCCCTCGCATCCACTGTGGTAACTGGGCAGGCTGTGCGCTCACCCTGGCGCGGGGCGGGGCACGGGAAGGGGCCGTGAGGCCGTGGCACTGCCGCAGCAGGAAGCCATAGTGGACAGGCATGCCCGGCAGGGCCACAGCGGGGCTGGGCCTGGGCTGGGCCTGTGCACGCGCGGTGCAGAGCGGCCAGGGAGGCCTCCGGCGCTCCAGCCGCGGCCTGGCTCATGCGCGCCTTTGTCTGACCTGCTGGGTGCGGGTGCTCCTGGGGAATGAACGGAGCGATGAGATGGCCTCGCGGCTTTCCGGGTCTCCAGGGTCAGCCTTCACATCTCCCAACTGTCACTTCTTATTCCCCAGGAAAAAGTTAGAGATAAGAGAGAAACAAACAAACAAGGCAAAATAAGCCAGGAAAAAATTACTCAATAAAAGGCGAAGATAAAGCAGTAAAAACACACAGCCACGGTGAAAACGAAAATGCCAAGCTGGACAAAACCATCACCAAAGGCCAGGCAGGGGCCTCCATCTAGATTAAGAACAAATAAAGCAATAAACCATGTGTCAGTGTCAGGTCTGAGGTCCGTGCCGGGGTCCCGCGTCGGCAGGCTCGCCGGTGAAGGTCCTGGCAGGTGGCTGTCCCTGCGGATGACCAGGCAGAGAGCGTGCCCTGACCACTGTCTAACGGCGGGGAGGGGTGTCCGCTCCCGTGGCTCCAGGAGGGGTCGGCCGGTGTCTGCACTGGGTCCTCCGGAAGGCAGGGCTCAGATGCAGCACCTTGCTGTGCAGCGGCTGCTCTCAGACCCCGGACCACTTCCTCGTGACCCCAGGAGGCAGGAGCGTCTGCACAGGCCAGGGACTCGAGAAGCAGACTGATGGGTTTACCTCATCCCTCCAGTCTTGACTGACTCTCACTTGACCTTGAAAGCGATAACCGGTTTTCCACTCCATTTCAAACTGAATTATTTAAGATGTCTACATCCAGAGGATGTTGTGAAGATAAAATTAATACACCTTGCCATGGTGCCGAGGATGCACTAAGTAAATAACAGCTACTATTATGCATAAAAATACACACACATAAAGTATGTAGAAATGAACATGGGGAAATAATACAAGGGAGAGGAAAAGGCTTTTCAGAGGAATCTTATTTGCTGTTGGACATTATTTACCCCTTTTGAGTCTCAGTTTCCACATCAGTAAAGCTACAGACATCTCACCACACTTTTTTCCGATAAAGAACAGGAGAACATCGTGTATGCCGCACATGCTATAGACAAGTACTGTAGGTCATGTAAGAGCACAGCCTGCCCCTCCCGCCGAAAATGGCATTCGACACATTTTAATCATTTGCTGTATATTAAAACCCAAACATCCTTCAGGTACTGAACTCTACATAAGTAAATTGTTTCATTCATCTTTTGAATTATAACTTAAGTACTCAAAGTGGTGTTTTAAGCATCTGCAAACCTGTATCTATTTGTATAAATGTGTGTGTGTATTTTATATAAAAATAAAAAGACCTCAATTGACCTGAAATAATTCTCTTCTTGAGATATTTTGGAGATATGATTTGAAAAAGGTAAGGTTCAAACGATTATAAAAACCCTGAGGGGCATTTCCAACCCCCATACACTCTCTCATGCACACACAACGTGTGTGTGTGTGTGTGTGTGTGTGTGCATACACATTCCAGTTTATGTCCTTAACGGTGTCTTTAGGAAAGTTATTTAAAAATGAGTAACTATCTAAAGACCCCAAGACCTACAGTGGCGTGCTTGAGTAATTTTGGGGCTGATGACAGCTCAGGAGAGCTGATCTTGAATGAGGCCGCCGACCATACAGGGTAGAATTGTGCGTCCAAAATCCTGTCTGTTCCTCGTCTTTGACTGCCTCTTTGGATTTTGATGAGAAGAAATGAGTAAATGAACATTTAACCTCTCTGCTGATACTTACCTTTTCTCAGAAGATTTGAGGATATATCCTTGAGGAAGTAATCAGAAAAGAAGTCAGGTTACTGTTAACAACTTCAAAGGGCTTTTATTATTATTATTATTTCAAATTTTCATTTTAAAGAGATTCATTCTGATGATAAGAAAGGATGGAGAGAGGATAAAGGGAGGGGAACAAAAGGAAAATCTATGCTTCTACCTTTTTCTTACAAAATAAATGCAATTTTACTACATAATTCTAAGTGCTTCACTGCGTCTAGACATAAAATAGTCCATCCCAGAAGTCCATCCCCAAACCTTGGACAGAAATGCCTCTGCTGTCGTGGTCCTCTGGACCACTCCGGGGGTCCACAGGTTCATGCAGCATGGGGCCGTTCTCACATTCATGCAAACAGGTCATTTTCTCATGCGACTGATGATCTCGGGAAATCATAAGCTGCACCGACTTTCCTGGAGTTTGGTTGTCGAAGCACGTTTAACCATCAAGATCAGAACCAGGCATATTCAGAGCCTGTGCACTCACTGTAAGCTGGTGTCCAGGTAACGGACCCCTAGCAGACACTGAATCAACCTGGAGCTCTGGCCAGATGCCACACAGCATCCCAGAAGAGAAAGGATGGCATGGCAGACACAGTATGAGGTGACGTGGCACTGCGTAGGTCCCGGACCAGACAGCGGGAAGCAAGTAGGAGGTCATTCAAGCTCGAATAATGAAAGGGGCTCTGTAAATTGGAACTTCAGAAACAAATTGCTTTTGAGTCAACAGAGATGGGGAACAGCATCATAAGCAAGGTGTGTTCACTTCCCACGAGGTCCTCCAGGGAGGAGAGGGCTGGAGGTTGAGTCAGACCACCAGTGGCCACGGACTGAGACCCTCGTGCCTGTGTAGCAAGATATCAATGAAAACCCAAAAGGGTGGGGTTCCGAGAGTTTGGGGGCTGGTGAACACAAGGCAGGCCCAGTCCTTCATCATCTGCCCATTTTTCTGGGCCCTTTATTATGTCGTCTACAATAAACGATTATTTACAATAAACATAAATGTTTCTCTGAGTTCTGTGAGTACCTCTAACAAGTTAATGGAACCTGAGGAGGGTCCCAGGAACCTCTGATTTATGGCTGGTCGGTCAGAAGCCCAGGTGACAACCTCGACTTGCTGTTGGTGTCTGAAGTGAGGACAGATCTGTGGGACCAAGCCTGTCACCTGTGGGGTCCGACGTTAACACCAGATGAGCAGTGTTGGGACCGAGTTCGTTGCTTGGTGGTGTGGGAAGGACACATATGGGACTGGCCTCCGTGCCCGCAGCCCACAGGCTCTGCTGCCGGGCCCCAGCTGCGTCCGGCCGCTCCTAAGTCCACGTCTTCCCAGAATGCGGAGGGCAGCCTCCGCCCCTGCCGGGCGAGGGCAGCTCAGTCTGCTTTCCCTGGGCGCTGGCCACACCTGCCCCGCTCTGCCCAAGGGCCGTGCCCAGTAAGCAGAGCTGTGGCTGCCTCGTCCGCCCCCTTCCTGCCCGGCAGTCCCTCCCTGCAGCTGCTTCTCCCTCCTCCCGGGCACTGTGCCCAGCACACGGAGAAAAGATCATGTTTTTCAGGGCACAAAGTCAATAGGAAGTCACAGTCAGTCAACACACACATTTCCAAGGAGTGTCTATTTTTGAATTCCAGTGAGTGAATATTTTTTAAAGTTTTATATCTTCACTCCCTTCAGAAAAAATCTTGACACAATTAAATAATTTTTTTAAAACTTCACAGTTGGCAGCGATTCCCCTCCAACAATTCATAATCAAATTGTACCTCCCCCAAGCCCCCAGCCAACTTTATTCCATTCCTAACAGGGAGTCACTGTAGGCCCTGTTTCATGACTTTTACTTTTATCAAGAAATGTTCTTTTGTCACTGTTTTTCTTCATGGAAACATATGGCTGATGGTGGGGAATTTATTATTTTCTAATCTAAAAAACAAAGCTACCAATGTCAGCTCACCTATGAATGGGATCTTTAGACATGACCGCCTTTGCGTCACCCGCGGTTGGCTCGGAACAGGAGCTTGACTGGGGGCTGGAGCGCCATCTGCAGCAGATGGCCCTGTACACAGAGCCACCATGAAAGGCTATTCAAAACAATTAACTCTGATTCACGCTAAGCAGAAATAAACAATCACCCATTCAAGTGGGAATTAGTTCCACTATCTTTATCCAAGTCATCAAAACAAAGTTGTCCAAGTCGGGGCATCTGAGAGGCGCCCAGGAGCACCGTACCACAAAGGCGCAGGCTTGCCTGTCTGTCTCTGTGACCCAAGCCAGAGGTAACGCGACATCTGCATCGCTAATTGCTCCGTTCCGAAACGTGTTGACACTTGGGTTGGTGCTGAATGGGCCTCTGAGTGGCTCTCCAGACTTGACAGGGTCCATCTCACCAGCCACAACAAGTGTGCCTATCTAAGCAGGCTGCTGTTTGTGTGCTCCAAGAAACAGACAGAACGTCCCCTCAGAACACTTGACTCATGAAGGGTCTGTGCAGATGCGCACCCCCTTCCTCTCCACCGGCTTTGCTGGCCTGCAGCTACTGTGGACGCAGGTGCGGTGGCTGCCCAGGGGTAAGGTTCCTGCGTCTCCACTGCAAATGTCCCATGCAGGGTACCCTGGTTTTTCACATTCCCCACTGGAAGCCTCGCCCTCGGCTCCATGCAAGGGGGATGGCTGGCACAGCACCCGTTCTCCCCAGTGTCCCTAATTAATGAGGTGCTGTGACTCATGTGGCTATTCCGCTTCATCCTAGCAGCCCCCCAAAGCCTCACCTTGGAACTGTTGAGAAATGTAGGTGAAGTTGGTAAGTGCAGATGGGTGGCATAGGTAGTTAAATGTTTGTGGTTACACAGCCCTGTCTTCTTTAGCATTCATTGCTCCGAAATAAGGACCTTAGATCTGTAGCGAGCAGCATCACGAATTTGAAAAATGCAGCACGTGGGGCACGGATGGCTGGATCCAGGTCGGGAGAGGACAGGACACGGTGTGGGGCTGTGCCCAGAGGTTCACACAGTGATCGTCAGCCTTGCGGCTCCTGTTGTGGGGTCAGGACAAGAACCCCCAAATCTAGGCCAAACGGCCTTTTGCTGCAGAAGCCAACCCCTGAGCAAACATCCCTAGCTTCATTTGTGTTATAGGCCCGTTTCATAATCTGTGTTTTCGCTGCCTAATGCATTCCCCCCTGCGGTTGCCAAATACCCGGTGGCGACACAATGAATAGCAGGATGGCAGGGACAAACCCAGCATTAAATGGCAATTACTAAGGAGGAGAGCTCCCAAGCATGGCGTGGGGAGCTGTCTCTCCTCCCTGCCCCTCCAACAGGTCTGCCCCTTCCCCACCCGCTCCCTCAAAATGCTGTCGCTGGGCCCTGCGCGTCCTACAAACTACGGATGGGATTTGGCACCGTCCAGACCCAGCCTGCATCCCTGGGTAGTCATCTCCATACTCTGACAGCACATGCCTACTGCGGCCCTTCCAGAGGTGTCTTGGCCACCATCTCTTTGTCCCTGGCATTGCTGTTGTGGAACTCCTGGCGAGAGGGCCACTGAGGCATCGGTCCCCAGAACTCAGATTCTCTGCACGTACCGGCCACTAAAGGGGAGCTCACTGAGTGAGTCCCCCCTGAAGCTTCTCTGCTTCCTGTCTGGCACCAGAAAACCTGATTCTTCCATTTCCTATATCTTGAAGGTGAGCTGACAATTGCTCACCTCACATGACTATGAAATGAACAGAGACATGTCATTCCAAAACATTTCTCAAATGCTTAGGCTGCAAAAGATTTACCAGGTAAAACAACTTGACACATAAATATCGGATAAATATACTTGCCTGTCATTTAAAAACTTTCTTGGTGATTTGATGAGGTTAAAAAATGCCAAGTCACTGTGATTTCAGTGTATCTTTACATTCATTATCTGTTTCATTGAGTGGAAAAACCTGCTTTAATTCTGGTACAAAGGAGATTCACGGTCTTCATCAGACACGTTTTAATGGGATCAGCCTGGGTATAAGACTTTCCTCTACTGACATCGTCATCATTACCTCCTGTAAAGGAATGTGATGGAGCTCATAGGAATTTCTTTTAAAAAATCAAGAAATGGGTGCAACCATGTTAGATATGAAATCATGTAGACAATAAACAACCTTTATTGGAAGACTCATCTCTAATCACTGGTCCTTCACATCAGTTTTGGAAAGAGTTCACAGTCTAAAGAAGTTGATTTCTAATTAGATGTGAATTATACTGTTTTCTATATTATGTTTAATTAAAGAATGAGCAAATAGTTGTGACAACTGGCAAGATGGTTATTTTGTACCATCTCGGGCTCAGCTACAGCTACAAAAGGGGCATGCAATCAGCAATTGTCTTTAAAAAGAGCACTTAGTATAAAATGATTAGTTTCATCAATTTAGACCTATTTTCTTAAACAAATAGAACTCCTAGAATAGCTTTGTCTGTTCAGATTGGAAGACCTTTTTATAACAGAAAAGGAAGACTATTTAGATACCACCCTTTCTTTCTTAAGAGGGCAAATCGCTTCATTTCACATGGTTAACATTTATCACATTCACCGTGGCACTGGAGACGTTCCTAGTCTCTTGACAGATACGAATTCACCTAATTTTAGAATCTTACTATATAAAAACCTTAAATGTTATGGATTTTCATAAAAACATTTTTTAATGTCCTGGTGCTGTACTATTCAAAAGAAAACTGCATTTGTAAAATCATCATCAATGTTTCACTATAATTGGAAATGTATCATTGGAAAACTTAACCTTTAATGGAAGGAAAGGACCTACGTCAAAAAGCCCACCTCCACTGGAAACAGCGCTTACGTCCGCACATGGAGGCGCGCAGAACCACACACACATTGTCTCTGCATGTCGGGTCCATATAGATGTTTGGTGTATATAAATGAATGTTTCTTCTTCAAGCCGCCTTCCGAATCATCAGTGTCAGTGTCAAAATTTGAAAATCACTATGCCCTATTTGTGGATCTTCATAAGGGTGTAAACTGTGTACACAGAGTTACACACGGATGTAATGGTGCATATTTAGAGTTCAGAAAAAGGAAAACAGCTAAAGATAAACCAGACATATTATTTGGATAATATTGTGAGAAATAAATGCCAGGCAACATATTACCTCAACCTTAAAAAAAAAAAAAAAAAGTAACATCTCTTAATTTAAAATAAAATTACATGTTGTAATATGTCATTTTTAAAATTTTGGACCAACCTAACAAAGACAGGGTCATGAACCATGTTGCTAAAATGTCTGGACTTGGCACGACCCTATTCAGTTTAGTCTAGGCCCTGCAGAGGCACAGAGGCCCCTGGCTCATGCCAGTATGTCCACAGCTACGGGAAATCCATTTCAAAGTGGGCCTCAGGGGCAGCACAAAGAGCTCAGACTCTGCAGGAACTTCAGACCGAGCACCCTCCTAGACTCAGAGGAGTGTATAAAATCATTCTGCTTAAATACTGTGATGAACCTAACGGTAATCATGCTTTCCTAGGTTAGAGGTTTTACTATATCTTGTTTTATCATAGTAAGAATGTATTTAAAACTGGGTAAGGAAAATCTAATTTACTGGGTTGTTACATTAGCAAGATACTCATTTCCAGCCATCTGAAATTTATAGAAGCTATTACATTATACTCTTTTAATCAACAGAGCTTGACTTCTTATCAGTACATTTTGCATTATGATGGAAGACATTGATTAAGTGGTGCTTAATGGATTATCAGATATTATCTTCTGTGCAATTTGTAAAGAATTAGGTTAATAATTTTCCAATCTTAAGGTCTAGAAAATTTGGTTTCTTTAATAGGGCATGATTTATTACTGGTACAATGATTAGTTTGACACAGTGTGTGGGAAGTCAGTGGAGGAAGGCTGTTGGGGCCCCCTAGGAAGAACAAACCCCCATAGAATGACCATAATCTGAGAGAAATGTTTCCCCATCAGTATTTTATTGGTACAAAATACATGCATGTAAAGCAGGACAGCAATCGACTAACTTTAGGGAAAAACAGGACTGCTAAAAACTATCAGGGGATATGTACAAATCAGGAAAGACTTCAAAACAGCTTATTAAAGGTATCTAATGGTGTAACACATAGAATATAAAAGGACACAGATGAAGAAAATCAAACACTTCCACTAAAGAAAAAAAATTGTCAAAATAGTCTGGGTGGTATTTCATTTCAAAGGAGTATATATTAATGCCCTTTTTAATTATGTGTAGAGAAATTTGGAATTTTGAAAATAGGAATTATAATGAATCTCTCAGGTCTACAAAGATTTCAATCTACATTTCATATCAGTTACTGCTTTTTTCCCAATTATTTTCTTTTCTCCTAATCCTGCCTCATTTCTTCTAAAATTACCTTTGCATTCACTGCTTTTTTAAAAAATATAAAAAATGTCTTTATAAAGGTGCAGCATTTCCAGCCCATAATCCTTTTTAACCAAATAGTTCATTATATTTACTTTTAGTCCAGTTCTTAAAATTGTGAACTGGCCTTTCACATTGGAATATAAGTTAATATCAAGTTAGTAGAGGAAAATATAACATTGGCCATATTAAATATAACCAGTCTCACAAAAATTAGTAATATGTTCCACTGAACATATGTGAATAAAAGCAAAAACTTCAGACATTCATTTGACAAGATCAGAATCTCAATGTCCAAATGGCTGGCCTTGTAGAGATTAATCATTTGAACAATTAAATATTGTTCTTTTCATTTGCAGGTTTCTTACAGGTTGACTTTAATTGTAGCATAAGAAAAGTAGACTGTAAGTCTTTGTGAATATAAACACAGTTTTTAACTGGAATTACTTTCTTAATTAAGATGAATTGTTTTGTAACCATAGCAGAACACAAAACAGAACGTGCCAGGGAATTTCTCAGGCACCAGGATAAAGGCCCTCGGTGGTCGCTGGCAGCCTCCCCTCCAAGCAGCCAGAACACGGTAGCTGCCCTGACGGTGAGCTCGGCCGCACCAGTCCCGGTTCAATGGATGTTGAATTCAATCCAAATTCCAGAGTAGCAGGTTGTGAAAGGTAATTTCCTGAAGGTGATTTTGTTTTTGACGTTCATTATGTTTATTAGAATGAAAATTGGTTTTGGTGAAGCTCATGTATAAACCCTCCATGTGTTTGGTGGGATGGGGGGGGACATTTAATGTTTATATTATAGCATTTATTTAAAATACACACACACACAAAAGCAAGCTTGCCCTTGGAAAGTGTGATTACCACAAACAGTTGATTCAGTTCTAAACATCTGAAACCGTATACGAAACAACAGCTGCGTTTGGGTAAATACATCAAATATACAGAAATATATAAAACTTAATCATGTCATTTATAGTGTGGCTGTTAAGCTGCAAATTGCATTGCAAAACATCACAAAAAATAAGGGAGTCACCTCAGTCCTCCACCACAGAGCTCTTTCACATCAAATGGACCCAGTTCTGTCCCAGAAGGAAATGCCCGGGATCCAGTTCATAACCTGCTCAAGCGCCGCTGAGCTCCCGCCCACGGCTGTGCAGAGGGGGTCCCCAGAGCCACAGATAAAAGGACAGAGTTCTTCTTGGCAGGCTGAGGGCTGAAGTGGCTCCACCTCAACTGTACCCCCAAGAACTGTGCCCCAGACACAAGCAAGTCCCCTAGGGAACAGCACGGGGCCTGGAAATACCCAGCAGGTGCGGGCTCGTGACCCAGTGGGACGGGAGATGCTGAGGTGCCTGGCCCCGTGCTGAGCCAGAATTCTGAGACTCGGCCATAGAGTGACAGGCGGGCTGGTCTTGGTCCTGCATGAAGTGCCTGAATCTGCCATCTGGGGTTACCGTGCACCTGTGGGAACACAGGTTGTTCATGTCATAGTTTCAGATTCTCATGTGTATTGGAATCTCCTTCTCAGCATCTTGGTCTGCCCTTCTGCAGGCATGCCCAGGTTCTAGGGTCCCTGCCCCAGAGGGGGCATGCTGCCCACATTTCATCTGGCCATAAATTGTGCGTATGTGTCCAACTGGACATCAGGAAGGTCGTCTCACAATCAGGCTGCATGGGAAGCCACCGTAGACACTGGACACTGACTTTGATTTCTGGGCAGTTGTGGAAGAGCAAAGACTATCTTTTAAGTTAGAAAGAAATGCGTGGTGCTTTTGTAAATGACTTTGGGAGGCTCTGGAAGAGCTCCAGGGTCAAATATGTTTCATGCACTTCTCCGCCACACATGGTCCCACACTTCAAGTCATAGGCTAGGCCCGATGTGGTTTTCTCCTAGTTAAATGTATATGTGATGATAACTTATTTTCTGCTGTAGGGTGCAGTGAACGCTGATCCATCTCAGCTTATTTGTGATAGTAATGCAAACACGTGGGAGTCTTGCTATGTGTCAGGAAGTTTTAAGTGCCTTGCATGCGGGACCACATTCCCCTCCTTGGCCAGAACTAGGAGATGGCTTCCACTCCTTTCTGTGTTTAAGTCAGGAGGAAATGAGAACCGGGGAGATTCCAGTTCAGAGGCCCGAGTCCCGAGTCACACCAAGAGCCGTGGTGTGAAACAGGGACGCACGCTGCTCTGAGCTGTCTGCCCCTTGTGCTGCTTCTCAGGATGCAGCCAGCAGGTTGAGCTCACCCGGGAGCACCAGAAGGCCCCTTCAGGAGGCGTGTGCATGGCAGCAGGTGCATTTCCTGGAAAACAGAGACAAGTCATGCCCGTCAGGAAGGAGATACCACCTGGGCAAGACAAGGTGTCTGCATCCTAGTTCTAGGGCTATTCCTGGGTTTCCCAGTGAAAACCATGGGGCGGTTCTACCTCTCCAGACACCCGGCCCCTGGAGAAAGCTTTGCTCTGCGGGACCCATCAGTGCAGGGCTGCTGGAAGAACTCCTGGCAGCCCCCAGACAGGCATCTGTGAGGGGCCTTCTCTGTTTCCGGGAACAAGCCAGGACCTAGAACACTATCTGGGGTTCTCCTCTGACCCAGCCGCTACGACTGGACCACCTGGGCCCCCATCCCTGGGACGGAGGAACAGCGTCACTGTGTCGGGGGACAGAGCAGGGAACAAAAACACCCCCAACGAGAGCTGCCAACACAAACAGTGCCCATCACGCAGAAATCGCCTTAGCGTGCAGGTCACTGGTGATCTCATTTGTAAGTAATGTTTTGATTGTCACAGATTATATGTTGTTCTTCTCCCCTGACATTTGCCGTACAGCAGGATTGATTTTTGTGCTCCAGTATGAAAAGGTCACTTTGATCAATGCAGTGTAATTGGCACTAAATTAGGATCATATCAGGTTATTTTGCTATTTAATGATGAAATATTAAAGAAAAGCATGGTTGGACTGCAGCATTAACGCACACTTTACACCGGCTGTAATAATGCCTTATTTTATAAGCAAAATGTACAGAAAAACAACTGAAGTGCTGAAAATGACCATGATGTATTGGAACAGTGGCCCAGAATTATATATTTTTGTTCAAGATAGACTGAAAGCCACAGACACAAAACACAGACCCTGGCAGTGGGTCCTGCTCGGCTGCACGGAGAGAAGCCTTACAAGCAAGCCCGTTGATGACGGGGCCCGTTCTGTGCTCGTTAGGAATGTCAGCGTTTCCATTCTGCGCAGTCATTATGCTTCAAAACATCCGTGTGCCTCACACCCACTCACTGGACAGACCTCAGCTTTTGAAAATCTGAAACTTCGTTCTGGTGCCCTCGGTTCAAATGCTTTTCTGCTTCTGGACAGTATTTCAAGGCTCTTGCCTATTTTTTCAGGTTTGCCCCTAAAGCGTTTATAAGCTTTGTAGGGAGTGTTAAATACTGTGCATTGTTTTCTCTATTGTAAATAGACACATGCTGCCATTATTCTGAAATGTGTTGAGCAAGAAAAAGCTGCATAAGATTATACTTTTAAATGCAGCTAATGCTGCAGGGAATTCACTGGGGTGTTCAGGTGCTATTAAGTATATTATCTCACTGCCACATAAGCTCCAACGCTGCTAGAAGATGTTAACCTTTTGAACAGCTAGAAATATGGCCCCACAAATATTGATAAAATAAGGGTGCTGTGGATGCAACAGTGTCAGGGCTCAGCTACCCACAGGGGGCTGGGAGCAGGGCAGGCGCCAGGAGCCTGAGGCGGGGGTGCTGAGGCTGCCATCCCTCACTGGAGAGCCCGCCAAGCAGGGGCTCTGGATGTCCACTTTGGGCATCACGGACACTGAGGGGTGCATGCAGAGGCATCAGAACCGCTTAGCTCCTCTTCTCCAGAAGTGAAATGCATTCATTTCTGGATTGTGCATTCATGTCTGTTGCGGGTTGCATTGTGTCCCACCCAAAAGATGTGTTGAAATCCTAGCCCCTGGTCCCTGTGAATGTGTCCATATTTAGAAAAAAGGCCTTTGCAGAGGTCAGCAAGTTAAAATCGGTCCTCCTGGGTGAGGGCGGACTGTGGTCCAGTGACCAGCAGTCTCGTAGGAGGAAGCAGAGGGAGATGAGGGCACACAAGGGACCACGAGAGGCGGCAAGCGGAGACCCCAGCCACGCATCTGCAAGCCCAGCAGTGCCAAGGGCTGCCGCCCAGACGCTGGAGAGACAGAAGGACCCTCCCGTGAGCCCCTGTGGGGAGCATGGCCCCACCACACTTAGATTTCGGACTCTGGCTTCAGAACTGTGAGTGAGCAAGATCCTGTGGTTTTAGGTCCCCAGTTTGTGGCACTTTGTTATGGAGGCCCCAGGAAACTAATATAATATTAGACTTATTATTTTAGCTAAAAAGGACCAGGACTATTACATTTCGCCCAAAACCAATGATCTGAAAGCCACCCCATCTGTTTTACTGGCATTATGTTTGGTTTTTATTCACATTGATACGGACTTAATGGGAAGCATCCTTGAAATGTGCTGTCCCAAGGACACCAGAGTCCCTAGCGGTGATTTTAAGACATCTCCACACAATTCATTCATTCATTATTCAGCATATATTTATTGAATATCTACTATGTGCCAGGCATCAGGCTTGTGCTGGGACCAGAATGTAAATAGCAACCAGTACTTTGCAAGCTTGTGCAGAAGCAAACAGGGAAAAAGTCAGCCTGAATACAGTGTGATGAGTGCTTGAGAGGCACAAGTCTGGGGCACACTGTAACAGGAGGGCCAAGGACGGCCGTCGGCAGGAAGAGTGGCCCAGGGAGGTCAGCAGAGCCAAGTAACACATCGTGCACATGTGCATGAGTGTACACACAGAAATGGGTGCTCCTGGGCCAGGGCGTCTGCACCGGGTCTGGGGGAAGCCGTAAAAGGACCCCGGAGAAGCAGGCTCTGCAGGCCCAGAGGAGCGGGCACGCAGCCTGGAGCCTCCGGTCAAGCAGGGCTGGAGGCAGGCAAGGGATGGCGTGGACTTTGAGCCGGGTGTAGATGTGATCGATGAAAACTTAGGCCCTCCGTTTTCAGGTTAGGGAATAAATGGCAGGGGAAGCAGGCAGGTGAACCGGTGGGGATGACAGGCTGGGTGCGTGAGTGAAGTGGGGGTGGGCACAATGGTTCTTTTGTGTGTGTATCGGGCCCCTTTCTCTGAGGTGCAGGGATTCAGAGTCCCATGCTAGGAAATTAGGGTGTTTTATGCATCCTTGCATCGGGCTGCTGGCAAAGCCAACAGGGGGCAAACCCGTGTGAGGCGTAGGTACCTATCAGTTCCTCCAAGAACCCAGCATGGAAGGGGAATGCCGTCAGCTTGCCACCAGACAGCAGTGCCCCCCCGGCTGGACCGTGGGCTGGGGGCCAGCCTCCGTTGCTGCGGCTCTCCTGCTGGAAGCAGGCCAGGGCAGCAGCCGCGGCTGGGGCCCAGTTCTCGGCCACCCTGGCTGCCATCGCACACCTCCCTTCAAGGGCCCCCTGTGCCAGGTTGGCACAGAAGCAGGCTCAGACCAAAAGACCCACCCAGGCTGTTACCCCCACGAGGTCTTCATCTGCTGCCCCTGATGTGAGACCCCAGGGTCTGCATGGGCTATGCCACCCCCACGGGCTCTGTGCCTCTCCTGATTTGATCTTTCAACCTGGTGCAAACGTGCCATTTCCAGTGGCTATGGGATTGCTGTGACATCTCCTGGAACTGGCCAGTCTGATAGTGCCCAGCTCACGATGTGCACCTGTCTCCCAGAGCCATTGCCTGGCCAAACCTGCCCCGTGCATGCTGGTCCCGGTGCTGGGTCAGGTGCTTCCTGTACAAGAGCCCAGAGCTCCCAGGGGCGCCCAGCCAGGGCCTCCCAGAGACTGCCACCAGCTCCACGGTCACCAAGCAGATTTGACACCATTGTATTTTCTGGCTCACGTGATCTGAGTGGCAAGACATCCTGCCCTGCCGCCGATGGAAGCACATGTGGGGCCATGGGCCGTGTGCCTGTGCGCTTCCTCGTCCGAGACTTATTCCATCGTCCAACCACATTTTCCCTCAGTACAATTTGTCTCTATTTTGCTGTGTTGCTGGCATTCTGAACCACCTGCTGGATCTGTGCAGCACAGCACATTCCAAGCACACAATTCGACCCCGGAGGCTCTCGGCCGAGAAGGTGGCCGCTGGAGGCCTGTGTGCAGGGCCCTTTGGCGCCGTGTGGATGCGGGCGAGTCACTCTTCCCAGCCAGCTTTGCTTCTGTGTTCTCTGACTTCTTCCAGGTTTGAGCAGAGCTAAACCAGGAGGTGAAGGATGGCAGGGCGCCGCATCCAGGCGCCACATCCAGGCACCGCGCCCTCAGCGTGAGAGCAGGTGGCGGATGCCTGAGCCGTGCAGGGCCTCGGCTTCGGGAGAGCGATTGGAGGGCAGTGATCTGCCCGAGGTCTGAGGCAGCCTTGCTCCTCCGCCCCCCTCCTTGCCCATCTCGGGGTGGCCACGGAGCTAAATCTTCCCACGAGCTCAGGTGAGCAGAGAGCTGGCGGCGGAAGTGGTTCAGAAGGGCAGGGGGAGCGGCAGGCTTCTTTCTCCCTGAGCAGCCCCTCCTGCCCCAGGCCACAGGTCCAGGACCCAGGGTGCAGGACAGCAGTGGACTCAGGTCTGTAACTCCCCGCTGATGGGCTGTGAGCCTCTGGAGCTCCCAGCTTTTCGTCCTGGCCTTACGGTGGAACGGTAGGAGGACGCTGGTGTGATGTCACCGTGTGAGCCACCGCGGCTGCCCCCCTCTGGTGCTTACGTACAAAGCCCAGAGGACTTACGGCGCCAAGGCTGGTGTGACATGCCCGAGTGTCCATGACTACAAAGGCCGCATCCACACAGCATGACCCCAGGAGGGAAGCATGGGGGGAGCAGCGCCGTGTGCTGGCCTGGGTGACTCCCCTGACAGTGCAGGGCAACTAGCCTGACGTCCAGACGCCCCAAGACTAAGCTGGTTTTCCAGACAAACTCAGCTTCCTGCTCCAGGTCCCCCACAAGGTGGGCAGCCCTGGCTCTCTCATGGTGGCACGTCCTGTGAGATCCTTAAAGCACGGGTGTGGCTATAAATCCAGTCTCCATTAGTTACTAGCTGTGCAAACGTGGCTCAGTTTCTTAATGATTATAAAGCTCAATTTAATTCACCAACATAGGAATAGTAAACAGCGCTGACGGGGGGCAGACGTCGTTCTGGGGCACAGCACAGCCTCACAGGTGAGGACACGTCCTGCATTCTCTTATGGAAGTTTTCATCTGCATCAACTCCCTTCCTCTGTGGCAGCAGAAGAAAGGACTGGTCCTGCTGGTGGCAGCCTTCACGTGGTCCTCATGGGGTGGCAGGTGCAGGGCATGGCCACCCACTCTGTTCTCTTGCCACAGTCCCCACCCCACCACCGTGGGCCCATCCAGCACCCCAGCAGCCAGCGTCCTGAGACAGGAGGCCAGGGGTACACCTGCATCCCAGGCTTCCCAGGCAGTCCTGGAGCTCAGCGGTTCCACGCACCCTGTCTTACTTTTGCAAGATGGACAGCCCTTCCTTTAATGCTTTTATGACACATCAAGATTTTAGAGACTTTTGATAGTAACCATAAGCTGATAAACTTAGGGTGAGGCAAGCCTGGTAACCTAGAGATCTGCTTAAGGAATCAAGGTCCCTGCATTCTCACCCTTAAAAGATCACCTTCGTGAATTTGGTAAATAAATAAAAACAGTATATGAAAAATAAGTTGGCATTTGGATTCTAAGCCATCGTCAGCTCTTTGGCAGGCTGGCCCCCCAGCAGCGTGAAAAACACAGGGCCCGTGGGCTCAATTTACTGTCTTTCCCTGGGTGGACCTCCCCTCTGCTCCCAGCCCCAGCTTGGCGGGGTCACCAGGCGCCTTAGCCTCTCGTCCTCCCAGTTAGCCTGGAGGACGCACATTAGGGCACCGGGGCACCCTAGCCAGGCAGCTGGGCACCCAGGTGTCCGCCACTCCTATCTCAGCCTTGTGGACATTCCACACAGCTGGCACCGCTCTGCTCGGATCCTGCTATTACAAACAGATGTTGACACATTTTATAGTGGAAAATATATTCCCCCTAAAACTGTTGGTATATGTCCAGAGTACTAGAATTCTTTCTTTGTGGTTTCTCCAAGCATCTTCAAAGTGGAAGCAGAGAACAGTTAAGGGAACAAGCAAATACAGCCTTTGATGTTGGTGGACAGCAGAAAGAAAATAGATGCACATTGTAATTACGGTTCCATAAGACCTGCCTTCCGAGATGGCTCACTATTGCGGTTGACTCAGTGTGTTATAAACAAATTAGAAACAAACAGGCAGTTTCCAAGCAAAAATTCTAGTTTATAGACTTGCAGTTCTTAGGCTTTTGACTCTTCAACACACACACGCACATACAAAATATTTTCAAACCTCACGTGGTGTCACTCATCCAGAGCATGATATTATAAAGACCAGAGTCCAGCACTGATAATTTAATAATGGAACTAAAACACTGGTGGAAAAAAACTGTATTTTTTTAATTGAATTAATGTATTTCTGTAGAAAAAGTGTGGTTGTATCAAGGTTATACTTCACAGGCTTTTTTATATACTGGTTTATTATTTTGTTCCATGGTTTGTACTTAAGTACTAAAACAATATCTAGATGAGTCACTTAAAAGACATTTTAATTATACACTAACATATAAATAGACACGCTTGCGACCGGGAGACCAGCCTATCTATGTGCAGATGGCTAGCTGGACCTTGCCCGAGTTCAAGAGATCATTTACTGTCACTAAAAACTTCTCTGAAAGGGAGATATTAGTGATTCACATGTTTTTATTTCTGATTTGTGATAAGAATAAATAAGGCGATGACAATACCTCAGTCATTTCTAGATGTGGAATGATGCTTCCCTTTCGAAAACCTTTAAAAATGTTATTTTTCTTTACGATAAAATTAGTACATATACTAATTAAACTAAATTATACAAATTATTTAAAAATTAAACAGTATAAAACAGCAAAAGACATAAAGCAAGTATATCCATAACTCATTTCAAATGAAACCACTGTTCATGTTTTGGTGTAAAAATATTTAATATATTTTAGTCTTATACTACCTATTGTTTGGCTCTTTTAAATTTCTAATGGTTTTGTGTTAATTAATATGTATATAATTGTAAAACAGTCTGTAAGGAATGCTTTAAAAAATAGCAGGGCCCAACCACGGACAGGTTGTCCCTTCTCCCAGTCTCCCACCGGCTAATCATTTTATTTACGTGCATGTGTACGGAGCACTGTTGGACCGGCTGGCCGTGGCCCCCGCGCAGGCGTGGCTGTGAGACCACCCTTCCGCTGCATGAGGGTCCAGCCTCCATTCAGGGCTCTCTTCCACGGACTCGCCCCTTCTCCTCCTCACACCGGAGTTACAACGGAATTTTAGATGATAGATTATCATCTTATATTCTTACAGTAAATTATTACAGGCAAAGGTTGTTTACAATTGACTATATAATATTATGTCACACCATATCATAATATATTTCCTTTTTGCAAAATCTTTTTTCCCCCCAAAGATACCCAATTTAAAGAATAGAGCAGAAATCCCAAGCCTTTTCTTCAATGAACAGTTAAGTCTTTTTTGTTTTTTTTGGTGTACAGTTCTGAGTTTTAATACACATCTAAATTCATGTAACCACTAGCAGAACAGGACACAGAATAGTTGTATCACCCCCCAAAAATACCCTCTTGCTTTCCCTTTGCAGACACCCTGCCCCCGCCAGCTTGTTTGCAGGCCCTATAAGCTTCGCCTTTTCCAGAAAGTCATAAAAATGGGAACACGCGGCCCTTGCCCTCCGGTTTCTCTCACTCAGCACACACTTTCAAGACCCACCTTATTTTATGCACCGACTGTTCTTTTCGTTTGGCTGCTGGTGGTGCCTATCCACTCACCCATTTGAGGAAGTTGGGTTGCTTCCAGTTTCGGGCAACTGAGAGGAAAGCTTCTGCCAACACCTGTGTGCAGGTGGCTGTACGGCCATTTAGGTAAAGCAGAAGCCTAGGAGTGGTATTCCTGGGTCACGTGCTAAGTAAATGCGGGTTTCATCTTGTAAGGACCTGCTGCTCCTCTGCACTCCTGACAGCCACGTCCGAGAGCCCCAGATGCTCGGCGTCCGCGCTGTGCGGTTCTCGCTCCTAGAGCCGGTTTCAGCGGCCCCCTGCCTCTGCATCGTGACCGCTGTGCTCACATAAAGCGCAGCTCACAGCTCTGCTGCCGACAGTCCACAGATCGCGCCGCAAGCACCTCGTGTGCGCGATGACCGGGCCACCCACGGCACCTCCTCGCAGCCGTCGGTGCTGGTCAGCGCGTGTCTGCACCCAGCTCTCACACTCACCACACGTGTCTACTTGTGTTGCCTG
This sequence comes from Manis javanica, assembly GCF_040802235.1. Classification (NCBI taxonomy): domain Eukaryota; kingdom Metazoa; phylum Chordata; class Mammalia; order Pholidota; family Manidae; genus Manis; species Manis javanica. The sequence continues at coordinate 123,833,805 of NC_133164.1, forward strand.
CCCTCTTCTAATCTTAAACTAATGTGACGCTTTACAAAAATGGATCATTAAAAGAAAATTGGCCCCAAAAGATAAATGCACAACGGAGAAATAAAGAGACCATGTCGGAAGTGAGTGGCGCTCTAGAGAAGAAAGGCTGACCTCGGACATGTCGGCACTGCTCTCCTCTGGGCGGCCACAGACGCGCAGCCGGACGGCTCAGAGGCGCAAAGCCGCCGGGTGTGACACCAGCTGGGAGCACCCCAGAGGAGGTGGCACCAGCGCCAGGAACGTCGCATCAGAGGAGTGTCAGGGCTGTTCCACCAGTGCCTCCAAAGGGGAGGATGTAGTGCTGGGAGCCCGTCCAAACACAGAAAGCAGCACAACAAGCCCGCTCAGGACGGAGATGGCGCCCCAGTCCCTAAGTCATACGAGAAGACCTCGACCTTCCCATCAGTCTTTTTTACAAAGAAGCCACCACCCCAAATCTCACTGTTTCTAATGTTTTCAATTACAGTGTGCTGAATAAGTACTAGTTTTACTATTATTTTCACTTTCCTGTACACTTAGTACCAACAGTAAGAAAGCTTTTCACATCATCATTAACATGCTTAAAGGTCACAAACAATCTTAATTGTCCCACTGATGGCTGCAGTGACCACGCCCTTGATGGCTTCTGTGGCCAGCAAGGCCAGGACTGGCCAAGCTTGGTGTTGTCAGATTTGGGTTGTTGTTTTACATTTGTTGTTCTAATAAATGTGTGGTAGTGTCTCATTATGATTTTAACTTGCATTTCCTTGACGGCTAAAGTGCTGAGCGTCTTTTTGTGCGTTCGTCTGCCATCTGAATGCTTCCTGTGCTGGCATCAGTGCAAACTTTTGTCAACCTTTAATTGCTTTTTCTTTTTTTATGTTGAGTTTTGAGTATTCTTCATATATCCTGGATATTCTGGATAGAAGTTCTCTGTCAGATATGGGATTGTCAAGAGCATGACGATGTGAGAATTTGTCCTACTGATGAGCCAGCATTAACCTGCCACGTTCTGGTGGAGCCTGGCCCACCCAAAGGCTGGACTCGGGGGACTGTTGCCCGTGCCTGGACAAGTCCCCTGAGTTTCGTGTTCACACCAGCACCTTGGCCCCTAGGATGGCACAGGGGTGGTTGGGGACTCCAAGTGCTGTGTCAGGGGGGTTAGTGTCTAAGGGACTCAACTTTAGGAAACTGGAATGTTTTATAATGTTCTGCACAGAAACTAGCCCCTTGCCCCAGGGAGAGGCAGCAGGTATAATAACGTAATAAGAGCAAAGAACTCCAAGTAACAAATACGCTTCCCTTTCTTTTTGGTTTTCCACAGTGCTTAATATCACTGTTATTAATATCATGATTCCTAAATCTTGCGTGGAGAAAATAGCAATTGAACACCGATTATTTGTTAAGTAATATTCTAGAAGCTGTGGGAAATATAATACTGAAAAAATGAGCCCCTTATTTTTGGTAGTAATAATAATAAGACCCTATAATACAAATCGTGTTGCATAAATTCTGGACTAGTTTCTAAGAGGGAATAAGGGACTGGCCACATGTCCTTCAACAGCCCATGTCCAGGGAGTAGCCACCCATTCAGGCTCATGTTGGCAGCTGGCTGATTGTCAAGGCACGAGGAATCTCCTTAAATTAGCAGTGATTCTCTCTTCTGCTAGAGAAAACAACCTTGAAATTTTTGTCTTCTAATCTTCATAAACATCTGGTTTAGGAAGTCATATTTCCATAAGTTATTCTGAATATCACACAATTCATTTATCCAAGAGCGAAGGAGGGAGCAGTGGGACTCACCCTACTAAGCTTCAAACTCCATAACAATATTTTATTGTGATAGCTGCACACTCACTACCGCTTGACTGAGCGACACACCCTACACATATTATTTCCTGGAAGTTGCAATAAACTTACGAGGTTATTTTCATATATATATTTCATATATAACAATTTCATCAAAAAAGTAAAGAGGGCTCACATGGCTAAATACCAATTCTAAGGTGCTAAATCCACAGCACACTGGGGTTCTAACACTGACTCTCTGCATCTTTAGCCACCCCACTGCCCTGTGAAAACACACGTTTTTCCTTGGTATTTTACTAATTGTTTGTGTTCTATTACTAAAAGTAAGTTACACATTTTAAATAACGAAAACACAGCAGTACAATGCACATTGACATAAACGGCTCTACTACAAAAATGCCTAAAATAACAAAAGGAGCTTAAAATGTCAAAGCCTAGAAAAAAATGCACCTTCTGAAACCGGGGAATGGCCAGCTTTGAGACGTTCCTTCTTCTGGGCACAAACAGGATGTAATTGGTCTATAACTCGGGACAGTCAGACTCCTCCCCCTCTTCCTTGGCAGTGAGGTGGACAGGCTGTGGGGGTCCCATCCCAGGACCAGCAGCAAACGAGAACACGTAGATGCTCCGGTGAGAACAGAAGATGGGTGGGTGAGCCTGGGTAAGAGAGTGAAAAGTTCAGAAGCACGTCAGCTTTGTGCAGAACGCGGCATGCACGCTCAGCAGAAGTGCAGAGTGATTCTGTTCACACCAGAAGTAGCGCCAGTTACCCTCCCCTTTGCTGGTTTTAATTTCCTTCTGGAAGTGCCGCCCAGTGCATTTCTTCAGGATTAAAGTGCTAACAGAGACACTGACAAAAAACAAAACAAAACAGTGATCATTAACAAAGAATAATCAAACATTTTTTCAAAAAAATATATGTAGGAGAGAAAACTTTATTTCTAATGGGGTAGCTATAATATCATGTAAATATATATTACATAATTATGTTTATATAATATATGTGTGTATTTACAGTATTACATCAGAGAAAAGCACAGGAAAACTACCAGAATCAACTTTAATGTGATAAAACTATAAAGGGTATAAAATAGAGCTTGAGTAAATAAATTAGATAGTTTATTTTTGGCCAGAAGGCTTAAGATCAATAGGGCCTCCGCTGTCAATGCCCTACGTGGATTTACACATTTAACATAATGCCACTGAGCACTCCAACCCACTCATAATCCGTTAGTTTAGGAATTTTACAAAACCGCTTCTAAAATTTATCTGGGAAAAGAAACATGTTTGAACAACTAAGAAAAATAATTACTATTATCTATGAGAAACATCTGCTATGTAGCTGGTAGTGTGCTTCCGTCTGACTTTGTATATCATTAAAAAGATTCTCTGTGGGGCAGCTACAATGACTAGGTCCACTTTAGAGTTTGAGCAAAGAAACTGGCCATTACAAAGCTCCAAAATGAAGATAAATAGGCCACGTGGAGATAAGAAGGTGCCCAGATATGACCTTAAACATAAAGAGAAGTTTATTAGGTGAAATAGATGCATCTCAAAGTCACAGGAAAAAAATATTGATTAATGAATGATGCCATAAAAATTGAAGCTGGGACTATGCTCTACCTTTCACACTAAAACAAATTTGGTGTTAGCAAAGATTTCAGGATAAATAACAACACGTGAAACACACATACAAGAAGACTTTAGTTTGAATGAAAAGTAGACAACTCTCTAATTGTATATTATGTAAAATGCACATGGATAGAGAATATACAAAAGAAGAAATATAAGTGGCCAAGAAAATAGGAAAACAAATATTCAGCTTCACTAATTGTCAAATAACTACAGATAAAAATGACCTTGAAATTTTGTTTTTCCTATGCCATCCTGGAATTAAAGAGAAAAAATCCCAGGTGTGTCTCAATGGGAATGAACATTGATAGTTTTCTGGATGATTTGACAGGACATATCAAAATGATCAAAATTTAAAATAAGCTTATCCTGAACAGTCAGGTTTGATTCTGTTTAATGGAAAGAACTAGATAAGTCAAAATCAGATATAAGCACAATAATGTTCATTACAACATTATTTATATTAGAGGAAATTGGAATCGACCTAAGTGTTCATCAAAGGAAATCTGTTAAATAAATTAGAGAACATCTATACTATTCAGCTATTAAAAAGAATGATGTAAATCCATATTCGCTGACTTGGAAAAATGTCCATGAGGAAACAAAGCAGTTTGCAAACGGCCTGGGATGTGTAATCCCATATGCCCATGCGAACAACAGAGACGGAAAACTTCGAAATCAAAACGCCCAGGTTTGGCCTTTGAACTTCTGACAGGGATGGGCTTTGAGTTGGGCAGTCGGCTCCTTTGATAAATGAATGCTACAGTCACTTCCCTGGAACTGTTACCAAAGCCTTGTAATTTTATAATAAGAAACTTACCCTATTTTCTTATTTTGGTGATATTTTTTGCTTTGTTCTCTTGAAAAAATACACCATTTTATTTTTGCCCAGCAAACGTGACAGCAATATAACACTGAATGTAATGCACCTGAGATGGGACAAATACAGTCCGACTTCAAGAGAGGGCCATATTGATGTGCTAATTATAATTTCAATACTAATCTTGATGGCTTAGGTAGGATTAAATACTTTTCATACAATCTGTTATTTTTCTGGTAGAATATTAAACCCATACAGTTTAATGACATAATTGGGAAGAAATTAAGTGTGTCCTCTGGGATGCAAGTGTTTTATTTTCTGGGCTGAAGTGAAACCATAACTGGAGATCAGATCTTCGGTGGGACCAAGGGTGAGAAGAGCTTACACGCCGTTTCCGTTCATCCCCACTTTGCCAACCGAGGCGGTTGCGATGCATATTTATAGATCCACTTGTGCGAGCAGAGGAGCACACCCGTCCTCTCATGCAGCAAATCTTATTTCCGATACAAATTTGAAAGTCTATGAAGCATGGTGATATTAACTCTCGGATCTATGACCTCCCATAAAACAAAGGCAGATGAGGGGAGGTTAGAAGGCTGGGAGCCATGCCTCTGGGCTCGACAGTCCCCGTAATGACTGGGGAAGATTTATACGCTCTCGCTCGGTATAATTAGACCCCCACAAACCCACCTGACCCTGCCGGGGTGAAGAGCTCTTCTGCTTTTTGTTTCGGCAGATGAATCAATACTCACACGTTTTACCACTGTGGAGGGAAATTGAGGAAATGAAAATCGGATAATTCTGCTCCCCGCACAGTCCAGAGCGAAGAGAGCCGAGTTAGCCTTTGACAGGAAGATCTATTTCCAGTTTCTCGAAAGGCTAGTGTCAATTTTGAAACTTCTCCTAGTATTGATTTTCAGTTTTGTTAAAAAGGGCGCTTTATTAGGAATATTAGTCGCAGCCGCCACGGAAGCTCCGTCTCGCTCACAGGCGGGCGAAGCTGTGCTTTGCTCCGGGCCTGGGGGGAGAAGATCGCAGGTGCCTTTGTGCGGTGGCCTCCGGCTGCAGTGACATTTCCGCAGTCAGCTGCACTTCCCCCGGGTAGGTGGGCAGCCCACAGTCGCCCTGCATCTCTCCATTGACAGGCCCACTTTTAGCCAAAGAGGAGTTTGTGGAATCGTTCACCTCTCCTAAATAGTTCAGAATCAGTTTGCTGATGTTTTGTGAATGAGTATTCCGCGTGACCACGCACCACTGCCATCAGCGTTCACACATTTTAGCATCCTTGAAACAGACCCATTTTATGGAAACGCACTGAATATTTATCAAATACATTTTAAGGAAGCCTGACCGGTGTTCATTTGACATTAGTAGGTAACCGGCCAGAGCCATCCCCCCGACCCTTACACGCCCCAAGGTCTGTGGATCCCACTGAGGCTGGCCCGCCCCGCACCGCCCTCCCCATTCTCACAACCCCATTTTGAAATGTTCTCTTTATTTATTTCTGCCTCTCCTCTAAAACGTTAGTCCCTTGAGAGAAGTTTCTTTATGCCTGCACGTAGCTTGGGCTTCACAGAGCGTGCAGAGCGGAGAGAGCGCCACGTCCTCCATCCGCTGTCCCTGCTCTCCAGGCCTGCAGCTTCAGGAGTGTATTGGGGTCGTTACTGAATCTCCTTTGTGTGTTTTGCTCCTGAGAAATGAAACCTTGCAGGATCACTTGCATTCTGAATCGCAGCTAGACCTCCGTCTTACTCTGCTCAGGCTCTGTAACAAAAACATGGTATGCAGGGGGACTTAAACAGCGAACATTTATTTCTCACAATTCCAGAGGCTGGACATTCAAGGTCAGGGGGCCAGCAGATTGGGTGTCTGGTGAGGTCCCACCTCCTGGTTCATGGACTGCGTCCTCTGCTGTGTCCTCTCGTCGTCAGGGAGGGGAGCAAGCCCTCAAGACCTTTGAAGGGGCTCTAATCCCATTCACGAGCGTTCCACCCCCAGCATTTAACCACCCCCTAAAGGGCCCGCCTTCTAATGCCAGTATCATGAGGGCTAGAATTTCAACATTCATCTATAGCAACATTGTTGTTGAGAAGAACTGTGTGCTTGGTCTAATTTTACATATTGGCTCTTACGGGATAAAGACAACATAACGATGATAATGTTATAATAATGTGGCCCACTGCAAGCATAAAGCAAGGTGTTTCTTTTCTTTAATTCTTTCATTCCACTATTTAGTAAGTGGTTAAGTCAATGAACAAATTCCCCAGGGTTACAGAATCCCTTAGAAAGAGGTTTTATACAGAATGTTGTAAGTCTGCTTGAAAAAAAACATATATGCAAACTATGATCTGTTTCTTCCCACAAGAGACCCAACTTTGGTTTCTGCAGAAATTCGTATGAAATATTGACCACAGAGCAGCTGCATTTATACCTTAGGAGAAAACTTCTTGCCGATGGAATGTTATTCGCATACAGACTGATTGAAGCTCATGACCCCCTGTACCTACACACAGAGCTTCTCAAAGTTACACCGTGTTGCATAGGGCTGCAAAGATACCACCTTCTGGTTGATTTGGGAAAGAGAGCAGAGATTGGTGTGTGGACTGTAGGGACCATTTCCACTTGGATGTACTTAAAATCATAGGCATGGTATGATGTCCACACTAAAAGGCGTTTAGTGACAAGCTGTTGTGAATCTACGTTCACTGAAAACCCTAAACCCTGCGCCTTTAATCACATCTATTTATTTACCTAATGTGCTGACTAGTGAAGATGCTTCCCCGGAAATCCTGAGGTGAACCAGAATCTAACCGATCCTTGTTATTGTTTTGTTTTCTAATTTTCCATGTTGCTGCCTACAAGTATTTGCAACCCATGGTCAAATTATTTTATATACATGAGCACTTAAAAGGTGAAGTGCGCCCTCCCTCGTGGGCACAGCATGGCGGCGGGCGGTCCCATTGGGTACAGAGTTCTGTTCTGCACGCGCTTGGCAATTTACTCAAATGACATTTTTAACATTTTTCCTTCCTGTTTTACAAAATAAGGATATTCTTAGTCCTTTTTATTGTGCCCTATTCAACACCCAAAGTTCTGACGTGCCCCTGATTAAGAAGTCTATTTGCATAAGTGTCACATTCTTTCAGCGGGTTGCTCTCCAGCAATTCAAACTGCAATTTTCATCTTGTTTTTGTTTTCCACACATTATGTCAACATCAGAAATCCCTCTGGTGGCATGGGAAAGGGGCCATGGGGAAGGGGGATGCTTTGCATGAAGCAAATGAAAAGACAATAAAAAGACTTCTCACTTTGAGAATCAGTTTTAGAAGTAATGCAATAAAATTTTCTAATTTGGGACCAGACGCTTTTTCTGTGTGGTATGAGGACACAACAGAATGACAGAGAATTAATTGCCTTCTCTGTGTTTCTGTGGCCATTCGCTTTTCTCCCCACAAGGTCACTGATGTAGTAGATTGGAATTTGGAAAATACTGGGACCATCAGGTCCGGGTTTTAGACTTAATTCCCGTCCTTGCCTCTGAATGTTTCTCTAACCACAGTTTCCATCCGACGGACACAGCACACCGTCCATCCAGCTGCGGGGACCAGACCTGGAGAGGGGAAGGGACATGGGACGCTGGGGAGGCCCGAGTGACGTGAAGAGGCTGGCAGCTACCCCAAAGGCAGGGCTTTCATCATCCTGACCAGCCGGCTGACCCGGGGAACGGCCAGGCGGGGACTTGCCCTTTGACCCATCTGGCCTCTAGTCAGAACTCAAGGATTTGACTAGATACATTTCCCCTTCTTGAGGGCTACTCTCTGAGTAGTCTTCTTGCAAAAATGACATACAGCGTAGAGTTTGCTGATCTTGGAGCATCATCTTTGTGTGAATGGGCTGCTTTTCCTTAGGGTATTTCCTGAAGGTAACTTCCAGTTACAGGAAGCTTCAATCACAGAGTGCTCCAAAATTCACCAACACTAAAATTGGACTATGCAGGGGTTCATTTTTAAACATAGATTTATGATGTTGATGACTGTCAATCGTTATCCCAAAGACAGTGGCCTGTGACACCTACTTGAACGCTTGGTTGAAGCAATGCATAGATGAATTCTTAAAAGCGAAAAAGTTTCTTCTCAGATATTGTAAAGAAATGACCTTCAAGCAAAATATGATTTATATTCCAACATGTAGTTAAAGGTAATTTGTAACCCTCTCATTTTTTCATTCACACTGACTGCCCCATTTCCATGAGTTCCATAGGATGTCTTATGGCAGTCGATGCCCCTCACAGTGACCCAGGACCATGGCCAGTCAGTTCATGCTTTTCAGCAGATGAGTGAAAGATCTAGAACATTCTTTGAGAAGATCTTGGCATGACACACTATAATAGCTCAAACGATTGCAAAAATAGCATGCACTTTATAACATCCCTTGTTACACAATGCACAATAGTCCACAACGGCTCTTTACAGACTGTAGAGTAAATAATATGCATTTCCAAAAGTCCATAATTATGTAATTATGTGATAGTCTACAATTAAGCACTATTGGGTAAATACATAATTGGAGAGTTTTTTAAATCCATCGTAGTGTCCTTTAAAAAATGGAACTGCAGTAAAAGAAGACAAAAAGAAATTCAATCTCAGAAAGCTGTATTTGAATATTTGAGATTTTAGTGTATTCTACTAAATCGAAATCCAATCAGTTAACACTGGGATACTGTCTCCCATATCCCTCTCAGCCTCTGTGTATCTGTCACGGCTTCTTGGGACTCACACTGGATGCAGACTTGATGGACGCACAGGGACAGGACGACAGCCGCGGGAGGAGGGCTGGAGGGGGAACCACGCCTGCCACTGGCTCTGCTCAGCAGCATCGCAGCCCCACATCGCTGCCCATCGACACCCTTACCCAGCCAGGAGTCGCCCACACTCCTCTGGGGGTGCGAGGCTGACATGGGTACACGGCAGCCTCTCGGGTCCCCTCCACCCTCCAACCCCAAATGCAGGATGTGCCCCTTGCCCCTACAGCCTGGTCTTCCTCTTATCCTGCCTCGTCCTGTCTTGCTGCTGACAGCCAAACGGAGAGGCAGGCGGCGTCCCAGAGCCGGGCCTCGGCTGGAGCCTCCCAGCTGGGACCCGGCTGGACACGGGCCTCGGAGCAGGAATCAGCTCAGGCTCCAGGCGCTGGGCCAGCCCGGTCAGCCGCCACCCTCCACCGCACTGGGGGCGTTACAGAGCGGTCAGTAGGAAGTGATGTCTCTGTTATACACACATGATGTTTCTGTTATATACACATATGTGATACACACATATCCATCCAAGTTCTTCTTTTAAACCCCATACTTTCAGAGTCTTGCCTACCCACTGGAAATCGCATTAATGGTGAACCACTTCCTTAATCACACATGTGCACAACTGTGCAAATAGCTTCTCAGCCAGACCCCGATGCTCAGTTTTCATGTCTGTGGGACGGTGCCCTACATGGCATGGATGTACTCCATGTGGCCCACCAGAGGTGGCGGAGGTACAGTGCTGGGCACGACTCCGGGTGAGGGAGGGAGATGATCACCTGCTGGGCTGGCAAGTAGAAGCTCCTGCTCACCCAGTGACTGTGAGGTCAGCCAGAACTCTGCCCGAATTCTAGCAAGTGCTCCTGGAACAACACTGTGGAATGACATGAAAAAGGATTTGTAAAAAAACAATAATAGTAACAGCAGATAAGCGTCCCAGAAGAATGTGTTCATTTCCCTCCCTTTCAGTGTGCGTGGGAATCACTGGTTTACAGTGCAGACCCTTGGTTCTTAATCAGCAGATTTGGGAATCTAGAAATCTGCCTTTTAACAAGTACACAGGTTCTCCTGAGGCAGAGAAGCGCTGGATCCCATCAAAGTCACTTAACCGTAAATGACGCTCCTAAGGACTTACTACGGGAAACATACACAAAACTCAGGAATGGCTAGTTTCTGAAAATCTGTTAATAATAAGACTTAGCTGCTTCTCATGCGCCTGGAAGAAGCTGAGCTGAAGAGGGGGCAGCTCTGCAAGAAGCCCACTTCATTTCTGATAAACCGACTCAAGGCGGAAGGCTCCCTACTTCATTTTGTGGGGTAACTGGAGTATTTGCGCTAGAATAGGAATCTGAGGTGTTTTAAGGCATTTTTGAGTCATCCGTACTGGGCGTTCTTACAAGAACGCCTCGGGTGAACCAGGGAAGCGTACTGCCTGGACAAGCCCGGGACAACCGCGTGGATCCCCAGCCTCTCCTGCGCCTCCGCCCCGTCTGCCTGCCTCCCGCCCCCCTTACCTTCTCCGCAGTGTTTGGAGTCACAGTGTTAACTTACCACCACTCAGCACCCACTCCGTGGGAGCACTGATATCCCACTCAGCACCCACTCCGTGGGAGCACTGATATCACACTCAGCACCCACTCTGTGGGAGCACTAATATCCCACTCAGCACCCACTCCGTGGGAGCACTGATATCCCACTCAGCACCCACTCCGTGGGAGCACTGATATCCCACTCAGCACCCCACTCCGTGGGAGCACTGATATCCCACTCAGCACCCACTCCGTGGGAGCACTGATATCCCACTCAGCACCCACTCCGTGGGAGCACTGATATCCCACTCAGCACCCCACTCCGTGGGAGCACTGATATCCCACTCAGCACCCCACTCCGTGGGAGCACTGATATCCCACTCAGCACCCACTCTGTGGGAGCACTAATATCCCACTCAGCACCCACTCCGTGGGAGCACTGATATCTCAGCGGGTGTTCCCATTCAATTTCTTTTTATTCCAGTAAAACCATTCAGGGTATTGTTTCGGTTCTGCGCCTGCTGCTTTCTCGCCTTTGTCCCTTTTTGATGGTAACTGCTGCATCATCTTTCATGTTGAACACATAGGAAATCGTGATCTCTTAGCCAGAGCTGCTCCTAATTCTCTGCAGCATCATGTGAAAAGATGACTTGGTTCCTTACAACCTAATGCTTTCAAGGCACCCAGGTATTTAAACGAAGATACGCCATCAAAAATAATTTCAACAAGCAGAGACGAGCTATCTGGGGGACTAGCTAGGAATGCGTCCAGGTAGATAGACTGTTTCTGAGTGCTTTTCTCATTCATCCGAGGATTTTAGGCAGGGCACAAAAATGGGAAAATTGTAAGAATGCTAAAGGGGGAAACTGAGGAGAAATCTAAGATCCAGAACATTCTTCAAGGGTGAGTCATGAAGTCTGCTTTTAATGTCCTAGTGCCCAAAATGATATGCCCAAAACATGATAGACTGGATGATCCCAGTGTCCAAAAGACAAGGCTCATCGACGCTCGGGGAAGGACGGCTGCGTGCCCCCCACCCCCCGGGGACAAACCCCACCAGGTACCCTCGGGCCCAGCGCACGTAGGCACATCCCCCAGCACTCCTCAGTGGGTAACAGCATGTATGTGCTACCGTTGGTTTTTAAAGCATCTCCTACTGCAGGAAACAGTATTTCAACAAAAACAGGAGGAGTACAAGGTGCCAAATTCATGGAGTCCAAGTATGTGATTCCGTTGCTCTGGATCATTGTAAGAGGAAAATTGAGCACATTCTCCAGGAAACCCACCTAAATATTTTCTTTCCCCTACTGATAAACAGAATTCTATTCTACATTAGCACAAAGAGGATAAGATTTCCTCAGCACAATCAGGGTCCTCTCTAGAAACACAAGCAAATGAGCAACGAGAGACCCAAAGTCCTATGGTTACATATAAACCACAATACATTTAGCTCAGGAAATGTCACAAAGATGTCACTGATACTTCTCTGACTCCAATAAGCATTTGTTCTAAGATTTCGAACAGCCTGTTAGCAGGAGGAAACTTACACAATGTCAGAAGACACTTGCCGGCTCCCAGGCAGAAAAGTCAGTATGAGATAGTTTATAGTTTTCATCTCTCTTTTTAGCCTGGGGTGGACACTATCTGCTCATCTGATTTTCACCCCATTTGTGTCATTTGCATTGGTAACACTACATGTGATTGAATTCTAAATCAGGTTTGAATCTCTAATTGTTGCTTAAAATGACTTCAAGAGTATTTCACCAAGATGCAGCCCTTCAATAAAAAGATACTGTGTATGAAGCAAATTGCTCTTGTGGCTGTGCAGCAGTGAGAGAATTCTCTCAGGCACCACACATTTGGCTTCATCTCTGGAAACCTATTATTGAACTGCAAAATACAGTCGTCACTAGATTATTTGGCTCCATAAAGTAGGAGCTGTGTCTGTCTTTGCTCATCTTATAGTCTCAGGTCTTTAAAAATGTGCCAGACTCATGGGAGATGCCCAGGAATAATGTTGCAAGACTTTCACTTTTATTTCCCATAATAATTCCATAAAACCCACGACGTTTTTGCAGCAGATATGACATGTCATTTTGATTTATTCCCCCTCCTTGAGTTTTGTCAAAAATCTGGGGTGGGGGCTTTAGTTAAAAGGTGGTCAATGGTTGTTCATGCACAGGCCCACCTGCACAGAGAGATGATTGAGGGTCTCCATCCTGTGACATAAGAGACCTCCTCTCCATAGTTGGACAAAAACCTTTGTCTCCTGCAAAGGCGATCTCTCCAGTGATTCAGTCCCAGCGAGGCACAGGTCTTAATAAGGGAGTACGCCTGCCTCGGGGCTTCCCAAACTGATGCCCTGCTCTTATGCTTGGCTCATGCAATCCCAGAGAACCATCTGGCCTCAGGAATATCAAACTTTAGAAGCTAAAAAGTTTTAAAATCAGTCATCTAAACTGCCAAAGAGAGAAGCAAGGAAAGAACAAAATCAAACAAAAGAGTCCAAAGAAGGAAATCATAGACAAAAATAGAAATGATTGTAATGGAAAGCACATGTAGATGACAGAAATTTCCAGAGACTAGAGTTATTTCTCAGAAAATATCACTAAAATGATAGGCATAGAGCAGGACCATTTAAGAAAAACAAAAAAGAAAATGACAAATATCAAAAATGGAAAAGGAACAACTCTACTGATTAATAATTAAAACAGCAAGGGATATTTTAAACAAATTTATGCCATTAAATTTAACAATTTAAATGAAATGAACATGTAAGGAAATCCAATTTACAAACACTAACATGAGAAAAAATAGAAAATATGTATAGCTATATAGCAAAAAATGAAATTTAGTCTATAACTAAAAAACCTTCCCACAAAAACTCTAGGTCCAGATACCTTCAGTACCATTTTTTTCAAAAATTTGAGGAATGAATAATACCCATCTTATACAAATCATTTCGGAGTATACAAAGAGAGGAAATATTTTTCAACTTGTTTTATGAAGCCAGTATAAACTTGAAACCAAAACTTTTCAAAGATGTTAAAGAAAAATTACAGGCCAATTTCTCAGTGAACATAGAACCAACATCATAAAATAGTAGTAAATTTAACTCAACAATAGGTAAAAGGCTAATACATCATGACCAAGGAGTTTGTATCCCATGACCACAGAGTTGGTTTGGCATTGAAAAATCAATGTATGCAATCCGCCACATTAACAGAATAAAGGAAAAGAAAGACACACATGATCTCAGGAATGCCAGAAAAATATCTTATAAAATTCAACCTTCATTCATGGTTCATTCTCAGAAATGTAGGAAATAGAAGGAAAGTTCTGTAATCTAATAAAGGATACTTAGAGCCAAGAAGATGCTTGATGAATTTTCCCTTGAGTTTGGGGAAAAAACAAGGGTGTCCACCATCAACCTACCCAGTATAGAAGAACCTCTCCAGTACAGCAGGCAGGAAAAAGGGATAGAAGATATACTATTGGAAAGGAAAAAAATAAAACTCCCTGTAGTTACAAACATGATTGTGTAAGTATAAATTTTCAAAAATGACTGTAGACTATTGGAACAAATAAGTTAGCAAATTTGCTACATGTACATTTTATACATAAGAATTAGTTGCATTTCTAGACACTAGACACCAGAAGTTGGAACAAGAAATTTAAAAAATAATATTTTTAAAAAATATGAATAGAAATCATCTATGTAGCAGTGCCATAACTAAAGAAGCATTAGACCTCTGTACTGAAGAATGAAAAACATTGCTGAGAAAAAACTACAGGTCAATAGAACAGGTGCAGGTCCACACCATGGTCATGAGTTGGAAGACTTCATGGCGTTAAGATGTCAATTTCCCCCCAAACAATCCATAGATTCAAAGCGATCCCATGTAACTCGAGTGTTTTTCTGGTGATTGATAAGCTGACTATAAAATTTATATAAATTTGTATAAATATATAATTCCTTAAACTGGAAAGGACCTAAATTAACCAAGACCACACTGGAGAAGGGCAATAAATTCAGAGAGGGTGTATTACCAGAAATCAACATCACTCTAAATTAAGAGTGATTAGAATAGTGTGGCATTGACACAATTATGGAAAAATAGACTGAAGTTACAGAATTTAAGCTCAGGAAAGCAATCTGCACATTTCCAGTAGTCTAATTAATAGCAGAGGATTGGACCTATGCCATGAAAAAGAATGGTCATTTCAGATCATGGTGCTGGATCAATTTGATATTTACCTATATGGGAAAAGTAAATCTTGACACCAACCTCAAAACCTATATAAAATTTAATAGAAAAAACAGGAAACCTTAAAGTAAAATTAAATCCACAAGTCTTCTAGAAGAAAGAGGAGATTATCTTCTCAATATTGGGGTAGGCAGCAGTTGCTTGTCACGATATTTTAGTCTTTATTAGGTTTTAAGACTTCTATGCATTAAAAGACAGTGTTTTGAAAGTAAAAAGTCAAGCCACTGGGAGAATATATGTATAATGTTGTCATATGGCAAAGGACGTATATTCCTAATATATCAAAAACACCTACAGACTAAGAAGAAAGGGACAGAGGATTTGTTTTTGAAAAGAGGTAAAAGACTTGAATAAAAAGTTTACTAAAGCAGCTATCTCAGTTGATAATAGAGACATCATTACTCATCAGGAAAATTAAATCCACTGTTAAATATCACTTGACTACCACTAGAATGGCCAAAATTTAATAGACCAGCAATACCAAGGGTTGACAAGAATGCAGAACAACTGCAGTGGTCAAATGTTGCTGGCAGAAGTTTAAATTAGTATAACTACTTGGGAAACTGTTATCTACTGCAGATAAATATTCATAAACTATATGAATAAGTAATTCTTTAGCTTGGTATACCCCAACAAAGATAAAGACAGTATTTACCACAAATGTACTAAAATGTTCTTAGAAGCTTTATTCATAATATTTCAACATTGGAGACAATCCAAATATATATCAACAATAGGTTGGATAAACTCATTGTGGTATATGCATATGGTAAATTGTGGCACCATAATGTACAAGAATTGTGTCAATAGACATGATGTTGAATAAAAGAAGGCAGAAATAAAAAGAATACATACTGAATATCTCCATTTATATGATATTCAAGAGCTAGCAAAACAAATCTCTATAAAAGTGAATTAAGAAAGGTAACATCTGTGGATAGGTCTTAACTATGAGAAGGCACAATGAAATTTCGGGTGGTGAAAATATGCTATGCTTCCACCTAGGTGGTGCTGGGATAAAATATTCTATGGATTTCTCGTGTTTCCATATGTCTTCCTTGCAAAGAAATGACTGCCTTTGTTCCAGACTATCTTTTCAAGGATATTTATATGGTGAACAGTTTTGGACAACAGAGGTTGTGTCTCCCCTGGAGAAAAGGCAGGCATGCTGGCTCCAATATAAAAGATGGCAATCCCCTGAGATCGGGACTTCTCTCAACACATCCCCTGGTGTATACAGCTATCATTTTCCCCTTCACATTGCCCAGTAGGAATCAGGGCTCAGAGAAGGGTGTTCTTGCCAACTCTAATGGATGCTCTTGCTCTGAGGAATGACATGCCTTTCGTCTCTGACCCAGGAGTCTCCTGTCTGCTCTTAGCACCTGTGAGACTGTGGCCAGGAAACTTAGCTTGTACGTAGAGTAAAATTTCAGACTCTTTACAGTTCTTGCCAAGAGGTGGTTTCTGGCTATATAAATATGCACACTTAAAATTTGTGTCCTTTGTTGTATGCAAATCATACCTCAATAGAACGCATCTTTAAGAAATGCTAACAAAAACCAGAGTTTAATTATAGTCCTATTTCCTAGAAAAACTGGGCTCCTCATTCAAATGTGTAAATGAGATCCCCTAAATAATTATGTAGTGTCCTGCATCTATCATTTCTAAATCTGGAAATTGGTGGGCACTATTCTTTCTAGAGAACAGAATAAAATTATATGTATATGAATTTATATAGTGTATGAAATATATACTAATAATTAGCATATTAATATGTGTGTTGATTCAACTCCAATGTCTTTATAAAATTCTGGTGTCTGTGCAACCTTTTCTGTTTTAAAGAAAATGAATATATGATAACAAAGATAGTATAACTATGCCAGTGGGGAAAATGTGCAACTTTATATATAAATAGCCAAGTAAGCAGTAGTATTATTTTCTCTTATCATCCATAATGTTATTCAGGGAATTAAAATCACAGTAACATTTTCCTTTATTAAACTAATAATTTGAGAAGCTAAGTAAAGAAAAAATTACTGTGGAATTATAATGGAAATAATGGTACCTTTCTTTTTCAACCAGATTAAGGCAGTTTGCAATGAAAAAAATTGAGACTGTTCACCGGGGAATATAGCATTAGAATTCCAATTTCATAATTTGAAAGCTTGGTTTAAACAGATAAATGATTTTGAGGTTTCTGGGCTGCGTTCGGTTAGTTGTCAAAACTGCAAATTTCTTGCTAATATTCTTAGGAAACTCACTCAAGCTCAGCTCTGATTTGTCTTTCATGTCATTAGCTACAAATTGTTCCCAACATAAAAAATATGAATCAAATGTCTGCATTTCCTTTTGATTTGGGAATGTACTTTCATGAATTGCTTGGAATAAATTACAGAGATCACAAAACATGTGATGAGCATTTACGGACTCTGCTTAGCAATGTATTATTTGCTTCTTAAGTGTCACGAATACCAAGAAGGCTTTTCTAAGCAATGTCAGGGTTTATAACTTTCTGTTCAACATACACAAAAAATTTCTATTTCTATGTTTCTGATAAAGAGTTAGCTATTTTAAAATTTCAAAGACTAGAGGTTAAAGAACAATTGTGTGCGTTCTTCTTTCTTCGATTATGTGTGATACTAATGCTGGCAGCTGAAATACACAGGGCGCTGCATGTCGGAGTCGTGTCACCCACCTCCTTCGCTTCATTCAGGAGCTCCTTTAAAAGCCAGCCAGCAATAAAGGAGGACGCTGCTTGTCTTTACAGAGAGGCACCCTGACGTTGGTGAACCTCGGGAATTCCTCAAGCTCTAGAGGCTGAGCCACTCCACATCCCCGCAAACCCAGGCGCCCCAGGACCCTTCACTGTGGAACAGACACTGGGCCTCCAGCTGCCGGAGCACCAAGAAGAGGGGTGAGGGGACAGCAGGTGGGCGGTGGCGGACACACGGCGCACCCAAGGACCAGCCTGGCATCAGGGGCTCCTCCTTCCTGGGTGTACATTTTGTTGAAGGGTGAGATCACATGCCTGCCCCCAACTGGGGAAGCTCCCCGTGCTGAGACCCCGCTGCCCTGCACCCCGAGGAGGGGATATCAGCTGAGCCTGACCAGCTGGCTGCTCCTGAGACTTGAGAACGGCTGTGGGGAGGCAGGAGGAGTCAGGCTGCAAGCAGACGGGGTGCTTTGCTCCAAGATGGTGTCTGAGTTTCTCGCTTCCCACCCAGGCCAGGTCTTTCCAAGTTGGACCTCCATCCCCCCTGAAAAGTCTACCCAGTCTAGTGACTCCCTGCGTCCCCTTTTGCTGGTTACCCAAAACTTATTCTGATCCTTTATCCCATGACTCTACCCAGCCGAGAAGTCACTGGGGAGCCCAGAGGTGAGCTTTCCTGCGCAGGGCCTGTGTCCTCTCCTGACCTTGTCATGTCCTGGCCCCGGTCCTTCCAACCTGCACCTGGTCCATGGCCCTATTCTCATCCAGAATGTGACACATGTCACTCTGAGATAAGAAGAAAAGCGCCTGGGGTCCTTGCCTTGCCTTATCAGAAATCTGCCCTGTAACTGTGTCAGTGGGTGAATGGGTGCCCTGTGCTGCCCCACATCTTTCTGTCATCCACTTACATGGAGAAACATCACAGAAA